>NW_007729289.1:114799-141696 GCF_000696425.1 Galeopterus variegatus | reverse complement strand
AATGGTATGTCATATGGATTTCACCTCAATAAAAAAATTATGTGCTATACATCTTTTATATCGGTAAAATTTATAACAAACGTGTATGAAGGATCTTTGAAAGTTCACAGGAAGATTCATGTTATCTTTTAATTCTATTTTTTCCACCAACTTTTTGAAGTACCTTCATATGTGTAGGTGTGTCTACATACATGCACTTATACATGTATGTACATACATCATATATCTGTATCTAATATAACCCCAAAGAGCTGTTTGTTGACATTAACAGCACACTGCTGGTGCAACTGAATCTGCTCCGTCACCCCCAGCCTCTGGCAACCACTCATCTGATTTCTGTCCCTATAATTTTGCCTTTTCTGAAATGTCATATAAGTTGCATTATACTATATGTAGCTGTGAAGGTTAATTCTAGGTGTCAACTTGGTTAGATGAAGGAATGCTGAGAAACCTGGTAAAGCTATCTTTTTAGGTATGTCCGCAAGGGTGTTTCCAGCAGAGATTAGTATGAGAGTCTGAGTGGACTGGGTGGGAAAGACACACCCTCAGTGTGGGTGGGAACCATCCAATCCTCTGTGGGTCCAGAGAGAATAAAAGACAGAGGAAAAAGGTGAATCTCTCGATCCACTGGAGCTGGGATACACTCTTCTCTTCTGTCTGTGGACATCAGAGGTTGAGACTCTTCAGCTTTTGGGTTCCAGGACTTACAAAGGAAACCATCACCTTCCCGGTTTTGAGGCCGTCAGACTTGGACTGAGCCACGCTACTGGCATCCAGTTTATAGACGGCCTATGGTGGGACTTCTTCACAGTTTCATAAGCTAATTCCCCTAATAAATCCCTCTCATGTAATTATAACATATTCTATTGATTCGGTTTCTCTGGAGAACCCTGACTAATACAGCAGCCTTTTGAGTCTGGCTTCTTTAGCTTAGCATAATGCTTTCGAGAGCCACATTGTTGCATATGTCAGTAGTTTGTTCCTTTTTACTGTTGAGTAGTACTCCGTTGAATGGACATACCGTTACTTCTTTATCCATTCATCTGTTGGTGTACATTGAGTTGTTTCCAATTTTGGGCGATAATGAATAAAACTAGTATAAAATATTCCCATACAAATTTTTGCAAGGACATACATCTTAATTTTTCTTTGGTAAATTCCTAGGAGGAAGGTTGGTGGGTTATATGTTAAGTACATGCTTTACTTTATAAGAAACTGCCAAACGGTTCTCCAAAGTGGCTGCACCATTTTGCATTCCCACCAGCCATGTGTGGGAGTTCCATCAGCATTACATGCTTTGCATCCTTGTCAGCACTTGGTATTGTCAGTTTTTAGTTTGGATCATTTTGATAGGTGTGTAGTGGTATCTCACTGTGGTTTTAATTTTCACTTTCCTAATGACTAATGAGGGTGGGCATCTTTTCATGTGGGTATTTTCCAATCATATGTCTTCTTTGGTGAAGTGTCTATTCAAATCTTTAGCCTATGTTTCCATTGGGTTGTTTCTTTTCTTACTTTTGAGTTTTGAGAGTTCCTTATATATCAGGTTACCAGCTCCTTATCAGATATGCATTTGGTAAGTATTTTCTCCCAATCTGTGAGTTTTATTTTTCATACTAGTGTCTTCAAAGAGAAGAAGTTTTTAATTCTGATGAAGTTAAACTTATCAGTTTTCTTTTGTGGTCTGTGTTTTTGTGTCCTAAGAAATCTTTGCCTAACCCAAGGTCTTGAAGAATTTCTCGTATGTTTTTTCCTAGGAGTTTTATAGTTTTAGATTTCATGTTTAGGTATATGCCTAGTACCCTTTTAGAATATGTTTCCACTTAAATCAGGGTGTGTTCTCTTGTCTGCAACTGAGAGCACTGGCTGATATGGAAATGGTGGGGTCAGTGGTTATGGCGTCGGTGCCAGTGACGAGGTTGGAGGGAACAGTGGTCCTAATAGTTGTGGTTTGATCACGGTGTTGGTGCTGGTGGTGATAACAGAAATGAGAGAGGTGGTGTTGATCAGTTTCTAACTGAAATCCTTCTCACTGTGGTGCAAAATCCACGGCAGCCCTGTTTGTCACCACCTCGCCCCTTTTTGTTAAAGATCCATGCACATTGCAGACTCCAGCTCGTCAATCTCACACAAAACAAGACGGAAAGGTGTGTGAGCCTCCATGACATTTCTAGGGATTTAGCTGTGGATATACTTGTAGAAGTATTCATACTTGTACATATAAAGGTGTTCATTATTGTCTATTGTAGGAAAAAACCAACCTGAATGTCCGTCAATAGGAGAATGGCTAAAAGCTGGTATATCTATTTATACTGTGGAATATTATGCAGACCTCAAATAGAATGAGATAGATCTTTATGGACTTCCATGGAAGGATATGTATTGTACATTGCAAAGTGTAAAAAACAAATTACAACAATATATGTGATCCCATTTTTTAAAAAGTATATACAGATGCACGCTTGTACATGCAAAGAAAATGAATATTATGCAGACCTCAAATAGAATGAGATAGATCTTTATGGACTTCCATGGAAGGATATCTATTGTACATTGCAAAGTGTAAAAAACAAATTACAACAATATATGTGATCCCATTTTTAAAAAAGTATATACAGATGCACGCTTGTACATGCAAAGAAAACGTCTGGAACCACACACGAGAAACTCTTATCAGTGGTGTCTCCAAAAGAGACTTTTCACTTCACATGCTTCTGATCTGTTTGAATTCTGTGCCTTGAGCAGTTACTACTTTAATCTAAAAATAAAACACACATACACAATCACACGTACACAGTGAGATTAGTCTCTTTATTTTAGAAATAAGGGAATGCAGGCATGGAGGGGAGGTGTTGTCCTGACTTGCCCAGGTGGGTGGCCCAGCGATCCAAGGGGAAGAACTGGCTAGACAGGAGTCCTCTCAACTGGTTTTCCAGTTGCTTCCTTGGAAGCCAGGGGTCCAGCCTCCCTGCCTGTCCCAGGGCAAAGCTGGCCTCTGAGCCCTGCTCAGCCACAGAGGTGGTGACAGAAGGCTGTGACCTGGGCCAGCCCCTCATCAGCCTTGCCTCTGTCTCCCTCATCTCCCATGGCATGGGGTGGGGGTTAGGGGCGTGGTCCCACAAGCCCAGTGAATAGTCTGTACTGGTGGGAGGGGAATGCTGGGGGGCTGATGCAGGTTTAGAGGGGCTGAGGACGAGGAAGTTCAAGGAGCTTTCCCTGACGTATGGCCTGAGGTCTGCCTGTCTCAGGATCCCCTGGGAAGTGTATTAAGAATGCTGACTCCTGGGTTCCACCCCAGACCCACTGAACCTGAACACCTTGAAAAAGGATATCAAGGTTTTATGGGTTTTATGGGATTTGGCTATAGCAAGTGCTACGTGCAATGCAGTTCCAAGCTGTAGTTCCCAGCCCTGGCTGCCCATTAAAATCACCTGAGGTACTTTAAAAAATAAGGTGCCCAGGTGCCCCCAGAGATTCAGATTTAATTTATCTGGAATCTGGCCTGGGCATTGGTATTCCTTTCAAAGTACCCAAGTGATTCAAATGTGCAGCTGGACCTGCAAACCACCGGACTTCCATCCAATTCCATCAGAATCTCTGGGCTGGGACCCGGGCATCCAAGGTTTTACCAATTCCATGGGCGACTCCAGGACGCAGGCAAGCTTGAGAACCCTCGATCTGGAACCTCACTACTCAAAGTACGGCCCTTGGGCCAGCAGCAGCAGCACCTGGAAGCTTGTTAGAAATGCGGGATCCCCGGCTGCAGCCCACCAGACCGAGCACATCAGAACCTGCTGTTTAACAAGGTCTCTAGGTGACTCGTAGGCACATTACAGTTGGAGACACTTAAGGGGAGTTAGCTGAAGCAGGGTGAGTTTAATACGCTAAACTCCCAACATTAGAATCACCTGGGAGTCAAAAAATCCCAATGCCCAGGCAGCACCTAGACCACTTCAAACCCGGGCATCAGTGGTTCTAAAGGTCCCCAGATGCTTACAATGCATGGGCTGAGAACCGCGATGGAGAGGGCTTAGCTGTGCCAGGGTGCAGGGTAAGAAAAGAGTTTGATGGACGTGGTCTCCTCACAGTCAAGGGCACCGGCTCCTTGGGGTCAGCTTGGATTTCATTCCACTTCCCACATCCTGTGATTCAGACAAGTTATTTAACTCCTCTGTGCTGCAGATCCTCATCTGTAAAATGGACTTAATAATAGTAAATACTTCCTGGGGTTGTCGAGAAGGTGAAACGGGGTACACCGTGTAAAGGGCTTCGTGCAGAGTCTGGCTCTCAGGAAGTGCTTTAAGTCAGCGACTGTGTTTGCTACTATTTGGCAGAATCGAGCACATTGGTGGCACACAGAGGGTCAAGGGCCTAGAGTCTGAAGGGAAGCAGCCGTGCTAAAGCGTGGAGTGTGGGCACACCACTTAACCTCGCTGAGGCTTGCCCTCACATCAACAAAATGCAAATAATAGTAGTACCCACCTAACAGATGTCTCTGGCTGTGGCCATCTCCCACAGGTGTCATCTGCCCATGCCCTGGCTACCTGGAAGCCACACATCCCAGACACCTCCATAACATGCACCCAAGGGAGGAGAGGATAATTGAAGATTTGTTAGGGAATCAAGGAAGAAGGTTGATATCACACCCCCAACAGCAGAAACGTTCCCACACTGTGCACTGGAGTTGTCTGTTTCTTCATCCGGGTTCCTCTGTGCTGCTGGCTGCCCTGTCTCTCCTTGTCCCTCCTCAGCCTCGGGAAACTCCTTCTGAGGAGCGATTCTACGAAGCCACACCTCATTCATCTCCTCCCAGGCACTGTCCAGAGCGCTTTATGGAGAGTATCTCCCTGAACACTCACAGTGAGACTAGGGGTAGATCTATTATTATGCCCATTTTACAGATGAGGATACTGAGGCAGGGTTTTGGTAACTGTCCCGAGGCCATAGCACTTGTAAGTGTGGAGTCAGGATTCTAATCCAGGCTCTGTGTCAGTCCCTTTAACCTCTCCGATGTCTCATGTGTTGTTCCTCAAGGCTGGGTGCGTGTCGGGGGGTCTCACTCCATCCACACAGAATTGGAGCGAGGCGTCATTAGAGCCTGTTTTGCATGGTACATTCATTTAACAGATATTTATTGAGCACCTACTATGTGCCAGATGCCAGGGACACAGGGTGAGGAAACACGATGTCATCCCTGTCTTCACAGAAAGAGTTCATTAAATTGTTTGAAAAGAGACCCACCTAAACCAGGAAGGGCACGAGCATAGTTTCTGGGCCTTCCAGTCTTTTGGGACAGCTTGGCCTGTAGCCAAACCTCACCCCCTCCTCACAATTCACCCAGAGTCAAGGGGGAACAAGCCCCTCGTCCCTGATCCTGAACTCCTCAGGGTTGGTCTCTGGCAACCGAGGAGTAGTGTGGGGTCACCTGCAGCAGGACCTTGGCACACAGGTGGGCTGCAGCCCCAGCCCAAACCCGGGCAACTTCTCAGCCAGGATCTGGGTGCCCCCCGCCCACTTCTTCCCTGGCTCTCTTCCCCCAAATGCTGGTAATTGGTAGACAAAGGAGTTTCAGACAGTTGGGGACCTGCGTCCTTTGAGTCCCTGAAAACATGCTATTATTAATTAAAGACTTTGGCTTCGGCAGGGCCCGGGCCTGCCTTTTTCTGGCTGGGCCTCAGACTTATGTCTCTCCAGTCGTCTCTTCTTGCTAAATTTTTCAGTGTTTTTAACATCAGACTGATGTTACGTATAATTACCAACTTTGCACCCAAATTATATTTGACATGGCTTGTGTGGGAAATTAGACCATTTCAGCGCCTACAAATTCACCTGGGAAGCCAAGGCAGGCATGCGGGCGTGCCGAGGGGAAGTAATTTAAATATTACATGTGCCCTTGTGAAAATGCCAAAACTCTTTAAACTGCCAGGGAGAATTTTGTCTCCCCCTCCACTTGCCCCCACGACTTACGGAGTGCACAGAGGGTTGGGAACAGGATCCTGCAGGTGGGGGTTATAGGGGAGCCCCTTCCATTGGGACACTCATACAGATGGGTTTTCTGGCAGTGGGGCCTGGCTGGCAGAGGAGGGGACTCCAAAGATGCTGGCTGGGGCCCTGGGGTCACCGCCGTGTGGGAAGGGCCCATTGCAGTGGCGTCTGACTGTCTGTCCCTGCCCTCTCTCCCTCCTGCTTCTGACCCACCTGTTTCTGTGCCAGGGGAGAGGGGGCTCTACCCTCTCTGAGACCTGGTGGAGGGGAGGGGTGGGAAGAGTATGGTCACAGCACCTAGAACCCAAGACCCCCTGGGACACGAGGCTGGGTCTCCATGGTTCAGTCTAAGAAGCAGCCTGTCACAGAAGTCCCCTTTGGACCGGACAGGCCCTCAAAGGGATTTGCTGCCTTTCTTTTTTTGGTGGCTGGCCGGTTTGGGGATCTGAACCCTTGACCTTGGTGTTATAACATCACGATCTAACCAACGGAGCTAACTGGCCAGTCCTGCTGTCCAGTCATTTTATTTCAACAAATCTTGGACACCTACTATGTGCCAGGCATTTTGCTGGGCATTAGGGATCCAGAGAGGTATATAACCCACTCATTCATTCATTTAACAAATGTTTATTCATCACCTATTATAAGCCGAGCACAGTGTTATGCTTTGGGAATATAGAAATTTAAAAGATTCATTCAATAATTTGTTCATTTCTTTAACACATACTAACTAAGCACCTACTATATGCCAGGCTCTGGCTGGGTCACAGAGATGAAGCAGGCGGTGCCAGCCCTCAACTGCTCACAGTGAAGTTGGCGAGACAGACTTCCAGGCAAGTAAGGAGTTACTGGGTCCATCAAGCTGGAAGGCCAAACCCTGCCTCAGTTTCTCCCTTGCTGGCGGAGGCTGCCCAGTTGAGGGAGGGAGACCCTGCCGGCTGCCAAGCACTGTCACTGGGATCTATGAGTCTGGAAGACAACGCAGGGGCTCTGCAGCTGAAGGGCCACCCGTGTCCCACCCTGAGGGCCGAGGTGGAGGGGAGATGCGAGGCCCACCCTGGCAGGGTCTAGGAGAAAAGCCTCCTTTTCCCTCCCTCCCTGCACATTGATCCCTGTCTTTGACTACAGAGAGGAGAGCCCTTTTGTGGGGTTTGCCACTCGCAGGGAGGAATCCAGGGCCTACTTCACGGGCAGGAGGGAAGAGGAAGAAGAGGGAGGCTGAGGCAGCCCCCCCGTGATGCCCCTTCTGCCTGTGCCTGGGAGGGACCAGCCCCCGAGAGAAGACAGCCACAGGCAGGAGACCCTCAGCCCAGTATAAAGGGAGGCCCCATCTGAGGTTTGGTGGGGCCCCACGTGGGTGCAGGGAGGGATGGTGTTGGGTGGCTGCCCCATCTGGGAAATCCTAACCCAGGACATCGGCTTCTGCCTCTTAGACTGGTGACTGTGACTTCGGAGGCTTTCTGTCTCCCTTCTTCCTTTGTTCCTTGGTTCCTTTTCTTTCCTCACGTACTGGGGTAGTCAGCCCCGACAGTCCGACGTTCAAGATCGTGCATGACCTCTGCAGCCGGTTGTGGTTTCCAGAGATGCTGCAGCAAGTCCTCTCTTCCCACAAGTTCTCCTTACAGTGTGGTCCTGACAGTCCTTCTTTCCTCTCGAATCTGGGCAGAACTTTGTGAATGCCTTGACCAATGGAGCATGACGATGGTGACGCTATGCGACTTCTGAAGCTAGATCACTGGGATTCCATGCACTTCTGCCTTGTTCTCTTGGGACACTTGCCTTGGATGTCAGCCGCCATGCTGCGAGGAAGCCCAAGCGACCCATGTGGAAAGACAGCATGGGAGGCCACTGTGGAGAGCTGTCGGGAGGGTCTGAAGACGGAGGTGGCACGTGCAGAGAGCTCCACATAGAGACCGTGCATGAATGTAACCATTAATGCAGTCGAAGCCACTATTAATGAGGACCAGCCAAGGGCAATGGGCCAAGCATCATGGGCTCTTGTGATGTCATTTCCCAGCAGAAACCCTATAGGGGTGGATCTCTTTATTGCTGTTTTACAGGAGCAGGAATGATGTTCAGAGAGGTTTCATGACTTGTCCAAGGCCACACAGCCAGGACAAGGCAGTGCTGGAAATTAGAACCCAGGTCTGTGTGACCCCAGAGATCTTCCAGCCTCCCCTCCCTGGGACCTCCATGCAGGGCAGGGCCCAGAATTGTGACGGCTGACACTGTGACACACAGCCAATCTCAGCATTGTCCATCATTTTGATGGTAGAAGAGAGGGGTGCAGCCTCCCTGGACTCTTCTCCCCACCCCAGATCAGAGCAGACTTTCAGACCCCAGGGCTGAACCCTCAAAGCAGCAAGGGGTCCTAGGGAGGTCACTGGGCTGGTCCCTGAGCCTGCCCTATGGGTAGGCTTGTGGCTCTCCTCACCCCCAGCTCTTATAGGCAGAAGGGTAGAGGTAGCTCCACCAGGCAGGACAGGGCAAAAGCAGTGGATGAATGACATATCCCCCACAATGACCTGCCCCTGCAATTGGTAGTAATTACAGCCCCTGTTGGGGCCCCGCCCACCCACACATAGGCACAGGTGCACAGCCCTGCCTCTGTCAACTCAGACCTCCCTGTGGTGCACACGTATGCAGGGGCAGACCCCCAGCCCTGTGGACACACAATCATGTTCACAGCCTCATGCACACATGCCCACCACATGTGACAAGGCACAGAAGGCTCCCAGGGCTGGGCATCTATAGACGCACAGGCCCTGCACACCTGTCCAGGCTCAGCCCTGACTCCTGAGACTGGCTGGGCATATCTCTGTGTCTATGGAGCAGATCCGTGGCCCCTGATATCCTTCTGCTGTGTGTGTGTGTGTGTGTGTTTGTGATGAAGGTAAAGCAGAGGGCCCCAGAGCTGAGGCTCCTAGAGAAGCCACAGATCCCCCCTGTGTTCTGAGCCTCATCGAGTCCTGGGGAGATGGCTCTTATTCCCCATTTTAGGATCTGCAAAACAGAGGCACAGAGAGGGTACATAGCTCACCCGAAGTCACACAGCTCGATTAGAGCTCAGCGCCGAGGCTCTGACCTTTAGGCCACGCTGCGACTGTGGGGCAGGGCCTTGCCACCTGTTCCATCACCACCTCCCTTCTTTGCCCTCCCGCTGCTGTGTCCCTTGGCACTGTAGTCATCTGTGCCCATTAAAACATGCTGTGAGTTTCAGTAATTTGCTTTTCTGCCCCGTCCTCTCCTCTCCCCTCCACACCTCCCCCACGAAGTAGGCATTTGCCATGTCCCCTCTGCATCCCCAGTGTCCTGGCACATAGTAGGAACTCAACAGATACCTGCTGAATGGAAGGACTTGGTGAATGAGGAACAGGTCACCCAGCCTCCTGCTGTCCCAGGTCCGGAGCGGGGCTGGTGTGTAATGGGTGGGAGGCTGGGGCCACGTGGGGCTGCAGGTCCATCCCCAGCTCCTTCCTGGCTTGCTCTTGGTCTCCCTCTCTGGGTGGAGTGCTGGTGTCTGAGCCGCAGCTAGTGGGTCTAGCTGGGGACTCCTGAGCTTGGTGGGGGTGGGAGGGTCCTGGAGGTGGCCCCTACCTGTTCTGTTCTCCCAGGATGGCCTCTAGGCAGTGGGGGTGGGGGGGAAGTGTGCACTGGCCTCAGGAAACACCCAGAGAGGCAGGTGGACACCTGCTGCTGTCCGCTTCTCACCTCTCTGGTGTCCATCCTGCCCCAGGGCCCCCACCTCACCCTGCCCCTGTCAGGCCCTCTGGTGCCCCCACTCACCACTAGATGGCACCAAGTGCCCTGAGACAGTGGGGAAGCTGCCCCAGAAGGGCTCAGGGGTGGGGATGGAGGGGCTGGCCGCAGTACCCTTCATTCTGGCTCTAGCTGGGCCTCCTGCCCCCATGTCCCCTCCCTTGAATGTCATGGCAGCCCCTAAGAGCGTGGCATTAAGGTTGTTCATACATTACCCTACATTCCCTTGCAAGCCTCACAAAGTCTATGAGGTAGACATCACTCCTGTTCCCATTTTACAGATGAGGAGACTGAGGCATGGAGAGGTTGAAGCAGTCTATCCAAAGTCACACAGCTAGTAAGAAGCAGTCAGGACTCAAATCTGGGCCTGCCTGGTTCTATTTTTAACTACTTTCCCAAAACTCTCCCATAAGGGTCAGTGGCCCCTTGAGTGAACTATGGGGGCCCAGAGCTGACCAGAAGCTCTGAGAGAAGCCTCCAGAGGGGGAGGTGGGATTGGAGGGTTGTGGCGAGTGTGGAAGGGGAGTAGCTACGGCCTGAGAGCAGGACAAGGTGGGGATAGAGGTGTCCCTGCTCTCGCCTGGTCTCCTGGCGGCTGTTGATGGAGGGCCCAGGCAATGGAGGAAGGAGTACGGAGAGAGAGTGAGTAAGGCCTGGAGGGAAAGCCCCCAGAGTTCTAGAAAACAGCTGGCAGAAGCTTGGGGGATGGGCACAGGATGGGGGAGGAGTCGTCCCAGATGTTACAGGCAGCGCTGGGCCCAGATGGTGCTGGACTCGGGAGGCCCTGTCTTTGAGCGTGCCAGCTTTGGACGGTCAGGGCGAGGCTGGGGGCCCTGGCTCAGTGGGGTGGTAAAGCCCCCAAAGGTGGGAAGATGGGCCTGACCCCGGGACTCTGGGGAGCAGAGCAGGGTAGGCCACGGGGCCAGAGATACCTGGGGCTCAGATGTGCTCCAGCCACTGCCCACGATGGAAGCCAAGTACGGTTCTGTCCGTCTGTCCGTCCATCCATCCATCCATCCATCCATCCATCCTTCCACCGAACGCATGGACTGTGCACACACCAGGGGCTGGGGATACCGCAGTGAACAAGACCAACAGGGTTCCTGCTTTCTTGGGGCTCAATATCTAGTTTGGGGAAAAAAGGCAATAAACAAGTAAAAGAAAAACAGAAAGAAAAGACAAAAAGTGATGGAGGATCTTGTTTAGATTGGGTGATTCAGGAGGACTTCTCGGAGGAGGCAGTATTTGCTCTCAAGGGCCAGAAATGACTTTGCAGGCAGAGGGATCAGCGGAAGCCCCAGCCCTCGGGCAGGAGCGAGCTCAGTGGGCTTGAGGATCAGACGGAAGGTTAGTGGATCTGCTGCCAAGTGAGCAGAGGGTGGGAGAGGAGGCGACCCGGAGGCAGGGCCAGGTGGAGGAGGACCCTGCAAGGGCTCCGCTTGCCTCCTAGGTGGCATGAGCACGCTTGGAGGGTGTTAGCATGGGAGAAAGGAGATTTACATTCTGACAGATCACACTGGTTGATATTGGAGATTGGATTGCAGGGGGCAGGGTGGAGCACAGAGTCCCCCTGAGGGGCCTGAGAGCCCAGGGGCCCTGCCTGGAGACTGTCAAGCACCTGGTTAGCTCAGTACAGCAGAAAAGGGACTGAACTGGGGCTCCTGCACACTGCCCTGGATCCTAGTATCCACCGCACCGCGCACTGGCTGTGTGACCTGGAGTCTATCACTGTCCCTCTCTGAGCCTCAATGTCTATATCTGCAGATTGGGGACAAGAACAGCTGCCCAGCCCCCTTCCCTGAGATGCAGTGAGAGTCGAGGAGGGAGCATGAAAAAGGGCCAGAGCTTGATAAATCGTAAGGTGCTACGGTGAAGCCGGAAGGTGGCAGGACCCTGAGCCTGGGGCCACTTTTGGGAACAGATTTTTCCTGGGAGTAGCCAACAAAGGGGGTAACATTGTGGTAGAAAACATCACTAGGGGTCAGCCCCCACTGCTGCTCTGGTCTCCCCAGTTCTCTGGGTCTGGGGTCCCAGCTCGTCGGCCTGATCCCCTGATCCCCACACCCCTCCCCCACCCTCTGTCCCTCCACCTGTTTTTGTTCTTTTTTTTTTTTTTTGCATCTTTTTAAAATAAAAACGCCGGCCGCTCGCTGCTCGCTGATGTTTATGCCTCAGTAATACATTATGTATTATTTTGTTTTAAGCACAGCTTTTGCATCCTGACAGTAACAATAAAATGTGACTATGGGATTGCTAATACAGACAGACTAATGTTTCCATCGCCCGCCTCTTTTTTTTGCGTCCTAAGCACTTTTGAAAAGGCTCCTTTTATATTCCTAATAAAATTATAGCAAAATACATCGATTTACTGGAAAAGAGTTTAGGGTCGGGGTTGGGTTTTTCTCCCCCTCCCCTTGTGTGAGCTGCTTCTTTCTTTTCCCCCAAAGGCTGATGAATGTTCTGAATCAAACCTTCTAAGTGCTGTTTGACCCCCGACCCCAGGCTGCAGCCACCCGCTGTTGGAGGGGCTCACCTGCGGGGTGGGGTGTGGATGGGCCGAGGTCTTTGTCTGGGTGTTCAGAAGTGGGGGTGCATCTGTGTTGGGGTGTCTGTGTGTATGTCAGAGTGTCTGTGTGCCTGTCGGGGTGTCTAGGTGTATGTTGGGGTGTCTGTGTGTTGAGGTGTGCGGGGCTGTGTGTAAAGACGATTGAGTCTGACCGTGTGTTTGAGAGTGTGCACTAACTAGCCCGTGTGCTTGGCAACACCTGCCTGTATGAAGGTTTGTGTGTGGGAGAGTTGGGGTGCTGAGGTGTGTACCTGCATGTTCTGGTGCTGGTGGGTACCCTAAGGGCAGGATGTGGGGAGAACGTGGCAGTCAGGTGTTTGCAGATTTATAAGTATGGGGTCATGAGTCTGTCTGGAGTACCCTGGGGCCACTGACAGTCAGGGTCAGGTTTGTGTTTTAAGTGCAGGGTGGGCTGAGGGTTGTCTGCCTAAGTCAGGGACGGTAACTGTGTTTGGTTCTTTCCCGGGGGGAATGTAAGTTGCCTGTTTCCAAAAAGATGCCATTATCAGCGAGTTACTTTCCATCTGAAAAATGAGGTCTCACCCTGCTGGCCGCTGACTGCTTTTCATGCTAGCTGCGTACACGTGTGTGTGTCTGACTGTCCGCCTGTCCACACCGGGCTCTGTGAGATCCAGGCGTACATGTCTGGGCATGGCAAGGTAGCTCCTGCAGGCCGATGTGGCTGTGCTGGGCTTGGGGGCTGCCTCAGCCAGCAAACAGACATCAAGTCTCTGGAAGGGGAGTGAGGGGCACCCCCAAGCAGCAGATGCCTCCTGGGCAGGGTTGGCATAGGGGCAGCAGGCAGGGGAAGTGTTCTGGGACCATGCAAAGGACGAGCTGTGGATGGAGAGAAGGACAAGGCCCCTCTCCCCCACCAGTGGTCCCAGGGAGAGTGACAAAGGCCACACATTGGTGCCAGCATCTGGTCCTGGTGGGTTGAGCAGGAGGAGGGGTGGTTTCAACTTTCTGCCCTGGGCATGCACCTGGTGGCAGCACCCAGAATACCAGGGCAAAGCTCTCTTTCTAGCTTCTTATGCCTTGGTTTTCAGGGGCCAGACCCTCCAGCTTTCACTCTGCCCCCAGAATCCAAAGTCTGCAAAGAAAAGACACCCTCAGACTCTCCAACATCTCTAGTTTTCCCCAATAGTGAGTCCGAACCCCAGATCCCCTGGGACCCCTGGCCAGAGGGGCTGCTTCTTGGATATGGGTCGCAGGGGAGGACCCAGCAGAGGACCCCGGATCCCTGCCCCCAACCCCGTCCTCCCCGCCCGCCTCTCCGGAGTGTGTGTGGATTTGCAAGATTCAGAAACAGGGAATGAAAAAAAAAAAGAACTGGGTTTTGTATACTAAGCACTTTTGAGGGCAATCTGGGGCCCCCTAATCCAGAGGTTTATAACCTCCCCAGCTAATGCTCCCTGACACTGTGTTTTGATATCATTACTACTTTATACTCACAATTTTTGAGTGAAAAAATACAGTACTTAGAAAGTCGAAATTCATAAATAAATTCATGTCAAACCGCACTTAATATTGATTTTGTTAGTGTTCAGATTCAATAATAAGGTACTGCGTGCATGAATATTTAAATATAATCATCATTTCTGCATCTCCTAATGGCCTCTGCTCCTCTACACTCAATTTAAACACAATTTAAAAACTATAATGTATTGAAAAATACTAGGATTTAGCAATAAATCATCATCGGGAGATTCCAGGCCTCTTATAGGGTGGCTCGATATGGGTTTCTCTGGGGACTGTACAATTAGATTCATGTTTTTAAACTTCTCAATTATCCATATACCATAATTTTATGTGAAAGTTTGTTTCGCTTCCCCCGCGCCCCCCGGCCGCCCCCACCCCTCGCCAGCCCCCCACCGGCCCTCTCTGTAGGAAGCGGTAGAATATCACTTAAGTGTTCTTTTAGCCAGAGTGGAGTGGGGTCAAAGGTGGCCGTCCTCAAACTGAATTAGAGGCCAGGCCTGCCAGAGGCAGCCGGTGCTGAGTCACTTAATCACATTATTTGGGAAAAATATAGGGGGGAAAGAGATAAAATGACTTAAAATGAACTTGCCAAGGAGGAAGTGGAGTTTTTAAGATTTATTTAAAAAGCAATCCTTGGCCTGATGAAATAGACGCAGGGCTGCGGCAGGATGTGGTACGAGCTGGGTGGAGAGGCGGGAGAGGCAGGGGCCGCGCTCTGGAAGCGGAGGGGCTTCCAGCCTGCTCCCTGGGCCCCAGATCTTTGTGAGGAGCCCCTGGGGAGGTGGAAGGCCCTGGGGTGCATATATGTGGGGTGCCCTTGGGACCTGCGGGAGCCCAAAGGTAGGCTGGAGCAGTCTGCAGGGAGCACAGGGCGTGGCAGGGCCCCTAGAGCATCTGGGGCCTTGCATGGTGCCCTGATCGTTGCAGGCGGCAGCTGGTGCTGACAGATGGCAGTAAAAGTGGCACAGCAGCATGGATTGATGACAAGAATAGATGGGGACCTGGGGACCTAGAGGAATGGTGCCCAGTGTCTCAGAGCACCGACTGCACACCCAGTTTGTAGAATGGATTGAGTCATCTACCACACTTATTAAGCACCTACTGGGTGCCCCGCACTTTACATACAGCTCATGGGAGCCCTGCAACCACTGTGTGATGTAAGGCATGTTTTACAAATGAGAAAGCAAAAGCTCAGAGTAGGAAAGCAATTTGTCTCAGGTCACACAGCTAGTAAGGGACAACATCAGGATTTGAGCCCAGCTCACTCCGGAGCCAATGATCTTTTTGCCTAGCTCCATGCTTCACTTGGAAGGTGTGGTTAGTAGGTGGGGATGATGTTGGCCCTAAGCTTGGCCTCTACCATGCTCCAGGATTTGTTTTAGCTGTTCATATCCTGGGGAGACAGGACCAACATTTGCCCATATGGGGAAGCTGCAGGGACTCGGTACATTTGGTTTCTAGAAACCTGTGTGGTCCCTGATGCTGGGGACCGGGGCCAGGCGGTTACTCAAGTAGATCCAGAGCTGGACCTCTGGCCCTGCTGTCAAGGAAGAGCCAAGTGTTGGACTAGCAGTGAGAGATGCCGCTGGGGCCACGCTGGAGCAGATGGTGCAGGCAGCTGGCAGGAGCGGACACCTGGCATTCTAGACGAGGCTGTCTATATTGGACAAGAATGCCAGGAGAGGACCTCTAACAGCGGGGGGGGGGTGGGGAGGGGGCCATAAGAGCAGGTGGCCCTCTGGCTGCTTCATGAGCCCAGAAAGGAAGGACTGCAGGAGGGGCCAAGCCCTGACCAAAGATGTCGCTAGGTGCACAGACGGGCTCCAGTCCCACCCCACCCCTCCACTCTGAATCTCATTTCCACGTCTGTGAAACAAGGAGAAAGATGGTACTGACATCACGAGGTTTTCATGGAGAGGAAATGACACAGAAGGTGCCCACTTAGCACAGTGCCTGGCACACAGGTGGCTGTCATTAGAATGGCCTATCTGGGGCCAGACTCAGGCTCCAAACCCGGATTGCATAGGGCTTTGTCAGCAGCGTGCCTGTTCCCAGACCCCAGGGAAGGCAGAGAGGCCAGGAGAGGGGACATCAAAGGTGGAGTGCCAGGCCCCATGGCTCACCCTCTCCAGCAGCCCCCAGCTCCCCCAGTCTTCTGCTGAGGCCATTTACTCATTCATTCATTCATTCCCTCATTCAGCAAAAACCCATACATACCAGGCACCAGGGACCCATCATAGAGCAAAACTGCACTCACAGTTGAGGATGAAGCCTCTGCCTCTTGCTGTGAGTCCTTTGCCTCGGTTTCCCCCATCTGTGATGAGGGGATTAGTGTTACTTATTTCTTCCTCTTCTGCTTAGATTGTATGGAATCAGAGGTGAAAGGGCACAAGATAAAAGCTGCCCCCAGGTGAGCTATGGCTCTTTCTCCAATAAATGGGTCTGATGAGACACTCAAGGATGAGATTTTTTTTTTTTTCTCTCTGCTGCTCTGCCAGGCTGTGGCTCCCAGATGGTAAGGGCAGGAGTAGGGATGAAACAATAATATGTGGCAAATTTTGGGAAAGCGGTAGCCACGATGAGCTCTTGAGCCGGAGCAGGTCACCAAAGAGGCTTATCCAGGCTTCTCTGTTCTGAAGACCTGGGGAATGCTGGCTCTTTGAGAAGCCGAGGGACAGGGACATGGAGGAGGGGGCCCCAGCTGAGACCTCCAGCTAATTCCTGCACCCCAGTTACCTGCTTCCCCTAACCTGGTTGCAGGCCCAGGATGGGGTGGGATGGGATGAGAAGGAACTCACCGCCCCTGCCCCCATCAAAGCTAGCGTCTAGCAGGAGGCACTGCCCAGAGCCCCAGACCTGTGGGACCCCCTCTTCTGGACAGGAAGAGAGTTGCCAGGGAGAGCGCGGGCAGAGCTTGGGCTAGGTGTGGGCAGACAGCCCTGGGGCGGCTCTCATCCCTGCAACCACGATGGAACGGGGAGGGCTGGAGCCTACAGGGGATTCATCTTCCTTCCCCTGCAATCAGCCTCCCCCGTAGTCTCCCAGACCATCCCCCTCCGGAGTCTCTCTGCCCCTCGGACCCCTGCACCACTTTCCAGTTCACCTCTGGCCCACACACTTCCTCCACCTTTCCTCTTCCTGCAAAACTCAGTTTACACATCTGTCAAGTGGAGCTGCTCTCGCAGAATCTCTCCCGCAGGGCTGTTGGGAGAATCCCCTGGGACAGGACTAAGAAAGCCTTGGTGAACAGAAAAGGGCTGCAGGAGCTCTCCCCTCAGAACCCCCATGTGGGACCCCTGAGAATCCCCAGGGGGAGTCAAGTTCCGAGGCCACTGGCAGGCTGCTGAGGACACCAGCCAGGCCCTAGCCCTCAGGCCGGGAAAGAGCCGGGTACCTCCCTCAGCCCTGTCACTCCGCATCCAGGGCCCGTTTTTTTCTGGAAAACAAGCGACATTCATCACGAGTGACAGCCAAGCCCTAATGCAATCTCAGCTGGAGCCATGAATTGCAAACGCACCACAGGGAGGGGCTGCTCCAACCCGAGGGATGCTGGTCAGTGATGGGGACACCTCACAGACCCAGCAGGGTGCAGGGCTCCTGGAAGTCACCCTGGGCCAGGCCCCAGATGCCTCAGGGCCCTTGGGTCCTTGGGGTGGGGTGGGGGCAAGGCTCCAGAGTGGGCGGAAGCGGGGGCTGGTTCCTGGTGACTCAGAACCTGCTTTTGTCCCTCCACCAGACTCACGAGGAAAAAATAAAACACCCGGGCAATTAAACAGAGCAAGTCGGATGAGTGGGGCGGGGCAGGCAGGCCCAGAGGCCCCCACTCTGACACCTCACTTGCCTGGCCATTGGGAGGGCCCTGCCCAGGGACCAGGAGCATTCAGGTGACCAGCCGCTGGTGCCAGGGGCTGGGGGGGCGGGGCCTGGTTTCTGCCCCTGCCTGGGGGAACCTGCCCTCTCACCCCCATCTGGCCTCCACACACCTGTGCCCTCCCCACGCCACCCACCTCCTCCCATGCTGGGGGGGCTCCACTCCATTCCAGGGCCGGTGCCACCTCCACCGTGTGTGCCTGGCGCTTCTGCTCTGCACACACGTATGTGCTACTGCTGTCTACTCCCATGTGTGTGCCTGGGCCTCACGTGTGTGCCCAGCTCGCTGCCAGTCTGGCACTGAGTCAGGGCGTGCCTGCCCGCCTCTGGCACCCAGTGTAGACGGGTGGGTTTGTTTTTCCCTGCATGTTTTGGGTTCAGGAAAAAAAAAAATCCTCAAACTAGCTCTCCCTGGGGCGCTTTTCCCTTAATTTTTCTGCCCAGGTGTCTCTAAAGGGAACTTCATTGTCTGTTTCAAATTCATTTGCACTTAACTCATCTAGAAGTTTTGCAAGAGCTGTTTGATGTCCAAGGAGCCTCTGAGCACCCCCTCCACCTCTCCCCACCCGTGTAATGAGCACTTTAACCCTTGGAGACCCAAAGTTGCCTTTGGGCCTGAGTCAAAGGCCCACTGTCCCCTCCCCTCCTGGGTGTGGGAGGAAGAGCTCAGGATGGGGGCCCTGAGGGAGTGGCATGGGGTGGGGGAGGCTCTGTTCAGCGTACAACCTCTCCTGGGACACATACTCACTTGGGCATCTCTCAGCGCCCCCTTTTCCAGTGGCCCTGGCCCCTGCTGGGTACAGGGCCCAGCTGTTGAGGCTTTGAGCCTCCCCCACTAATTAATGGGTGCCTGTGAGGGCTGACCCAATCAGCCCCCATATTAATCTCAATTACAGCGATTTGGTAACTGCAGCGCTAGCCAGCCCGACTGAGCTGGGATTTCATCACCTGAGAATGGGGAGCTGAGCCGGGACAGCTCAGCTCCGATGTTATCAGCAGGGGGGCGGAGAGGGGGGGCTGGGTGGGGCTCAGGGGCCTTTATCAGCACCATCAAATTAGTTCACACTAGCTAATATTCACATTGGCAGCCCAGGCTGCCGCCTCCCCACACCCCTTCCCTTCCCAGGGAGGCTCCTGGTGGATCTTGGGTTGCCAAACTCTGTTCCCCACATTCCATCAGCTCCCAGCCTGGAGAGGAGACATGTGGCTCTGGAACTCCGAGTTGGGCACAGTGCCAGGTTCTAGAACCCAGGGTCCAGCTGGGCTGCCTCTCCTGGGCACAGTGATGCTTGAAGGCAGACGTGGGCTGATGACTCCTGCGGCTTGGCAGCTGCCTGCAGTTTCCAAAGCCCTTTCCTATCCAGTAGCTCTGGTTTGCTCTCTGCACGATCCCCACGGGGCAGGGCAAGGATTACTAACTCCATTTTACAGAGAGGGAAGTAGAGGCCCAGGGAGGAGACGCAGCTTGCCCAGCGAGCCAGGATAAGGAGCCAGGCTCTACCAGGCTGCAGGACTCCTATCCCAGTGCTCTTCCCATGAGAAGAACTGGGAGATTGTCCTCCTCGCCCCAGCATCAGCACCCCCTACCTCCCCACCCCACACCCAGCACCTCCTCCTCCCTACGCCTCTCACTGCCCCAACCTGTTGCCATTTACTCAATCATTCAAACAGGCAGACTTCTCTGAGCCTCAGTTTCTCATCTGTAAAATGGGGATGAAAAAAACAAAGCCTGCTCCCCTGCCCCCCCCCCCGCCCAGCACTTTTTACATGCTGAAGCCCTTTGCAAAAATGTGAGGCATTAATTGTGTCTTTATTAACCTGGTTAATGGTGGGAGTGGAGGGTCTAGGAGAGCTGCCAGTGCCTCATCTGTTTCCTGACCATGGGGGCATCTTCATGCAGCAGAAGAGGGGCAGGGTGATGGCCGTCCCCTGGGAAGGGGGGTGTGGCCCTCTAATGTGGCCGACAGGGAGGAGGCCTTTAGGGATCTTCCTCAGCTCCCACCCCACCCCACAACCACAGTCAGACGGCCTGGATTATAACACTCCTTGAGGACTAAGAAGGCTGCTCCTTGGTCACCTCCCTGATCTGGCAGGGTGTGGGGAATGTTCCTGAATGAATGAATTGGTCCAACCTCCTGCTTAGAAGACACTTAACATAGCTTCAGCTAGTCACACTCACCCTGGTCTTCGCCTCCCAGGGGGCTGCTCCGTGTCCACCTGTGCTGCACCCCTCGGCAGCGTCCCTGGGGGTTACTCCCCCTGGGACGGTTGGGCCAGCTGGGAAGCGATCCATAGCTCTGGGTGGGTGTCCTTTGGGAGTGCTTCCACAGGTGCCCACCAGCGCCCAGGAGCCTGGTTACCACCCACACGGGGTGCCGCCCCACAGGGGAGCAGGCACGCTGGGAGCCCTCCTGTCCACCCCCACTTCCCGCACACGCAGTGGCAGGATGATTGATTTTGCGGGAAGAGCAACCCTGAGGGTGGGGGTGGGGATCCTGGCTCCATTTGCCTGTGGCTGCAAGTCACAGCCAGATCCCTCTGGGCACAGTGGGAGGTGTTCCCCCGGTGCTCAGCCTGGCTGGGGGAGGGCGGGGAGGGAGAGCCTTATGGGGCCTCCCACAGCACTCCCAGGGCCCTGGGGGCCCAGCAGCACAGAGGGGCTTCTGAGGCTTGGGCTCTTGGTTAGCCCCTGAGAGGTGGCTGGGCTCATCCCAGGGGCATGAGTGTGTTGGGAGGGGAGCCCTCCCTTGCTTGGTGTGAA
The DNA here is from genome assembly GCF_000696425.1 of Galeopterus variegatus. NCBI lineage: Eukaryota > Metazoa > Chordata > Mammalia > Dermoptera > Cynocephalidae > Galeopterus > Galeopterus variegatus. The sequence goes on along the minus strand of NW_007729289.1, from coordinate 121,273 downwards.
TTTTGCAGTGCCTCCCTGGGTGGAATGACAGGAGGAAGAGGTTCTGCCCTGTGCTGAGCAGACCCCAGCCCAGAGGCCCGCAGTGCTCACTCGGGATCTACTGGGGCAGGAGAGAATTCTGAGCCATCTGAGAGGCAGGGATTCATGTGTCCAAGACACACACATACACACACTCACCAGGATTCACAGGACCCCAGGGCCAGGTCCTGAAGGCATCACACCCACAAAAATGATCACCTCACATAGGTGTGCAGTGTCACAGAAACACACTCGATCAAGTACACTTGATCAGTGTACTCCAAGAAAACACCTTTACACGACAGCCCCGGCTGTGTGCACACAGACGACAGTAGCCGCAACGATAGGAAACGGGATTGTTTTTTTCCTGTTCCTACTGAAGGGATGTTGGACAAACTGAAACCCAGGAAAGGGAAATGACTCAGACCCTGGGTGAGTCAGCAGACAGCGAATCCCAGGAAACTACCTGGATTCAGGATGCTCCAGAAAATCAGGCTGGACACCTGTACATTTGTCACACTTGTCCCTGTGCTTTGGGGCTTGGCACAGGTGTATGTGGGGAGAAGCAGCCCTTTCTAGCAATGCCTGAGAAGGGGATGACTTCTGCCTGCATGGGGACCGTGGAGGACTTTCTGGAGGAGGAGATGGGCAGGAAGTCTTCAGAGGAGAGGAGAAGGAATTTGGGGGTGGGACCCTGGGAAAGTGTGGGTGTCTTGACTTGGTGAAAGGATGGAGACAGCCTCTGGGGGCAGAGGGCAGCAGGAAGGGGGTCGTGGGGTGGGTTCCCTGATGAGCCGTTTGCAGGGTGTTTGTATGTGTTCAGGCTGTGCTGGGTGCTACATGAGACCTGGGAAAGTTCCCAAAGCCCACCTCACCTCCAGGAACCTTGTAGGTTAGCAGGGAAGAAAAGCTTCCAAATACAATCACGAAATCCTGGCAGTGGGGAAGCACTGGTAACTCCCCCCAACCCAATCTGGTGACGCAGTCAATGCCACTGGAGCTCAAGGGAGTGAGGGAGCCTCAGGCTTCCATGGGGTGGGTGGCCTTGAGGATGGGCTGGGTTGGGGTCAGTGAAGAGGCAGTGCATCCCAGATGGACAGAGGCTGGCAGAGGGGACCCAAAGAGGCAGATGCAGGCCCACACTCCAGATCCTGTTTGGAGAAGTCTGGAGAGACCAGAACAGTCCTCAGAGGCCCTATCATGAATAAGGGGCCACCCAAGTAACCTCAGCACCGCTCAATACCCAGGGATTCACCACAAGCTACTCCCTCTACCTCTGTGTATGGGAAACGCTGCTCACTGAGAGCCCCCATGGGTACTGCAGTAAAGGCCCTGAGAAATCCTGCAGCGGTTAAATTGCTTGCTCTCTCTCCCTCCAGTTTAGATATTATTAGTTTATTATAATAAGAGAGACATGGGAATTATTTACACAGTGAACGATTTCAGAACTTCAACGGATTGGGCAGTTTCACACGATACCACTTCAATAGTGATTTATTTCAGTCTACATACTTTCCAAGAACGTCACCATTTCTGTCTAAGAAATAACCCTTGTTGTCTATGTTGTCTAGAACTACTTTGGTGCCTCCGTATTCTGGGAGAAAGCGCTTTATCTCCCACTTTCAGGCTAACTGGTTGAACCTCTCCACGCTTCTCTGCAGGACCTGATCCAGCAGCTACCACCGTTGCTTGCAGTACTTTTCCTCAAAAGTTTTCTGGAAGCATAATGCCTCCTTTGGTGACAGTTTTAGCTGTACTCCTTTCAACCAATACTCGGTCAAAGAGCAGAAAAAAACTTTCTAAAAGCCTGTCCTGTCATGACACCGTACCCTGTAGCTCGTATTTGCTGAGATTCTCTTTACCCGACCATTGTCAAACTTACCTGATCCCTTGCAATGTTTGTTTTGATTCCTATTAAAGTGCTGTGGAACTAGTGTTTGGAAAATGGTAACTTAAATCCTTAAAAATGCTTTTTTTCCCCCTGATTACTAAAGCATTGCAGTTTCCATGTTTGTTGTAAGAAATCTGGAAAATATAATAAGGAACAGAAAATAATGTTGAAAATTTTCAACACCCCATCACCCAGGAGCCACTGCAAAAATTTTGGTCTAATTCTCCCCAGTCTTTTTTTCTATGGATGCATATAGATACAAGGAGTGCATAAAAATAGGTACATCTGAATTGGGATCATGTAGCTTTGTATTCTGCTTTTCTTATGAATTACTTAGTACATAGAAAAGAGCATGGGTACAGCTTAAAGAATGCTAATAAAATGAACAGCCAGACAGATATCCACTACTATATTAAAGAGTTATACCCTATTTTTTCTTAGCATTATACTCTGGACATTTTCCGATGCTGTTAAATATTCTCTGAGAACTTGAATTTTAATGGCTGCCTGGTATTCCTTCAAAGGGTGCACCATATTTTATTAAAACAAATCCCGTCTTCTTAGAAATTTAGATTGCTTCTAACTTTTTACTTTTAAAATAACACTATGAAGAACACTATTATATGTAAATCTTTCCCCATAATCAGAACAACCTCTGACTATTTCTTTATTATAAATGGGTAGGAGTAGAATTATAGGGTCAAAGTCTTAATATAGTAATAACCAATGCACACCAAGCATTTCTTTGCCAGGCACTATACAGACAGCTTTACATGCATTAGCTCGTTGAAATTTACAAGGCAACGTGGTAGGTATTGTTCTTATACCCGTTGTACAGATGAGCAAACTGAGGGTCTGAGAAGCTGAGCAAATTGCCCCAATCACGTAGTAAGTGGCAAAGCTGGTCTCTGAACACCAGTAGTCTGGTTTCAGAGCTCGAGCTCTTAGCCATTATTGCCATGCTTTGGATTGCTCATGCATTCAACAATATTTACTGAGCGCCTTCTATAGTGCCAGACACTATTACAGATGTCATGTATACAGCAGTGAACACAACAGATAAAAATCTCTTCCCCACCTTCTAGTTGGGGTGACGGGCAGTAAACGCAATACGTAAAATCTTTACATTGTTAAAAGGTGATTTCTTCTGGTGAAAAATGCAATAGGAAAAAGGCAGAGAGAATGCAGGAGTGGGTGTGAAATTTAAAATAGGGAAGTCCTAGCAGAGAAGGAGACATGAGAGCAAAGTCCTGAAGGAGGTGAGGGATGGAGCTCTGCTGAGATCTGAAAGGAGAGCACTCCAGGCAGAAGGCCCTGCAAGTGCAAAGGCCCTGAGGCAGGAGTGGGCTGCTGTCTAAGAGAAGCAAAGAGGCCAGTGGGGCTGGAGGAGAGTGAGAGGCAGAGACTGGGAGGAGGTGGAGTCAGAGAGATAATGGCGGAGGCACAGATCGCAGGGCTCTGAGAGCCTTTGTAAGGGCTTCGGCTTCTCTCTGAGGCAGATGCGAGCCATGGAGGATTTTGAGCAGGGCAGTGATGTGATCCAGCTTATGTCTCTGTAGGAGCTAAGGGTAGAATTGGGAGGCCACTGTGGCAGTTGAAGCAGGAGATGATGGTGGCTCAGACCAGGCTGGTAGTGTGGGGTGGAAAGAAGTGGTTTCCTTCTGGATATATTTTGAAAATAGAGTTGGTAGCATTTGCAAATCACTTGGCCGTGGGATATTAAAAAAAAAAGAGGAATCAAGGATGCCGCTGAGTCTGGAGCCTGAGCCCTAGAGAAGGGGAGACCCCATTAACACAGCTGGGAAAACTGTGGGAGGAATTCAGTTTGAATGTGTTAAGTGTGGGGTGCTGAGACAGTCATCACTGGTAGCTTGGTTTTCTCTTCTCTGCTGGACACACAGGAAGATGGTACATCCTTCCACATTGAAGCTAGATGTGGCCACAAGACTAGCTCTGGCCAGAGCGTTGTGGATGGGAGTGGTATGTGTAAACTCTGGGCTAGGGCATTTAATCACCTCCAATTCTGCTGGTTCCCGCTGAGGCTATCTCAGGGGCAGGTGCCAGGGTGGAAACTCCATCAGCCTGGGTTCCTGGGTGACTCCTGAAGGAGAGCCCCCTGCCCACCTGCCCCGGACATATACCATCAGAAAGAAATAAACCTTTGTTGTTCTAAAACACTGGCATATGTCCAGGGCAGGTGGGCAAGGGGCTCTCCTTTACAAGTCACTCTGGAACCCAGGCTGCCTAATTTATCCTATTTTGACTCATACAGGTGTCTGTTAGCAGGATGGCCATGTAAGGTTGCACAGGTTGTGCACTGTACTAGAGCAGCATATCCAAGAGTTTCATTCTGATCACAGACCTGTCTAACTTCTAGATGTAACACACGTGTGAAGAACTGTGTTCTGCTGCAGTCACATTGAGGTTGCTTCTCTTGCTTACCAGTCTCTCTTGGAAGCCTTATTTCCATCCCCATCCAACTGTCATGGCCACCTCACAGGGTGGGGGCAGTGGGGGAAATTTTCAGAATATGACTGTCACCTTAGAACCTGGGTATAAGTGAGCAAAAGTGTGGATATGAATGTTTGCAGGCCAGGGTTGCCACCCCCAGGAAAGCCTCTCCTGGGCAGACCCAGGCCAAGCTGAGGGGGTGAGGGAGGGGCACAGCCACACTCCGGCAGCTTCACTGCTTCCTAATAGGACGCATATGCTCTGGCCACAGATTTAACAAGAAGTCTGATTTATGGAACTGCCATTTAGATGAATTTAAGCTGGATGCTACTGATTAAACCCCAGAGCCGGTGCCCCCTCCCCCGTGCTTTACATGGGGCCCAGTCTGCAGTTGCCTAGCCTGATCTGGAGCAGGCAGGTGTGTTTCTGCTTTCTCCTGGCCAGCCTTCCTGCACTTGGATGGAAGAATGCATAGTACCAAGTTTTTTCAAAAGTTCTTTTTACTTAAGGAAGTCGCTTTCTTCTGCCTTGTGAGGAGTTGTATGAGCTAGAGGCAGCCCTGCCTTTTATCCAACGAGGATGATGCATAGGCAGATGTACAGACAAGCCTGGAGCTCCAGGGAGAGGTTTGAGCTACAGTTAGAAAGTTGAGAACTGCCAGCGTATACTTGGTGTTTGAAAAGTCGAGGCACTGAGGGGATCATGGGGTGGGGGGTGGTATGTGGCGAAGAGTCAGAAGATCCTCCAGTTTTTACAGGTGGGGACAAGGAAGGGGAAATTGCAGAGGAGACTGAAAGAAGCAATCAGAGAGAAAGGGAGACCAACTGAGTAAGGAAAGGGTTACAAGGAGGACAGGGTGACCCTGGGGCCAGCAAACTGAGAGCTGAGAACTGACCACTGGGCTTGGCCCTGTGGTCACTGGTGCCCAGGACTAGGGCAGTGAGTTGCATAGAGTGGGTTCAAGAGAGGATGGGAGGAGAGGAACCAGAAAACAGAGAGCTCAGGCACTGCTTTCAAGGAGTCTTACTGGGCCAGGGGTCAGAGAATAGGGTGGTCGCTGGAAGGGAAGTGGGGTCAAGGGAAAAGTGATGCACATGAGAAAAATGAGGCTGATGAGAAAGAGCCAGAAGATAGGGAAAGTTCCTGGTGCCCGGAGTGGAGCTGGAACGCTGTCCCGAAGGAGGTGAGAGGGGTGGCGTCTGGCACACAGGGGGAGACGTTGGCCTTAGCAGAAGCCACATTTCCCAATTGCCTGATTGCCCATCATGAAGTTCCCCCTTCCAGGACCCCGCCAGCAGCAGCATATGAGGACGGCCTGTTTCCTGCATGCCCCACTCCCCATTGGAGATTTCATGCCCTTTGCAGCCCACCTCTTCTTATAGGGTGTCCAGTCCCCTCCCCAGCTTGGGTACTGATTTCTGGGAGCCTCCTGCAAAGGCAGGAATTAGAAGATACGTTGGCCTTTCCCAACCAGGCCTTGACAAGGCTGCGGATGGGGAAACAGAGGCCCAGAGAGGTTAAATAACTTGCCCCAGGTCACACAGCTGTTAAGTGGCAGAACTGGAATTCAACCCTAATTCTGCCCAGCACTCTCCAGCTCCCCAAAGAGAAGAGGGTGTCAAGAGCTCCCTGTCTAAACGTCCCTGCGCCCGGGCTCTGCGGATTTTGGCTGCTGACTAGCTCTTGTGTTTATTCCTGCATTACAGGTGTGCTGGGTGCTCCCTGAGTGCCAGTGCCAGGATGCCCGTGAAGACGTGGGCAGCGAGCAGCCCCCAGAGGGCTCACGGACCCCTGGGGGAGACCTAACCGTGATCCCAATGACCAATCCGGGAGTCAAATGCCTTCATGGGGGCTGTTCAGGGAGCGGACTGAGGAAGTGCGAAGGCGGCACCCCACCGGGTCTGGGGGGTCAAGGAAATCTTCCCACGGAGTCACTTACGAGCCGAGAGAAAGAATGAGCGGGGCTGGGCGTGGTGGGGAGCGAGGGGAGGAGGATGTCCCTGGCAGAGGGCACAGCACGTGCAGAGGCCCGGAGGCTGGGAGGAGTTCCGGACGGAGGAACCGGCTGGCCGGAGCGGGCACGGCCGAGGTGGGGCTCCGGAGGGACCCGCCCG
>NW_007729289.1:104960-113799 GCF_000696425.1 Galeopterus variegatus | reverse complement strand
GCCGTGCCCCCCTGCCCGGGAGCCCGCCAGCCCCGCCCCGGCCCTGCTCCGGGGCCCGCGCCCGCCCTGCTCCCCTGCGCCCCCCTGCTCGCCCCGACCCCCGTCTCCTCTCCCCTCGCTCTCTCTGCCCCTCTTCGGGCTCGGGGTCCCCGCTGCCCTGTGTCTGGTGGTCCGCGTCTCCAGCCTCTCTCTGTCGCTGTCTCTCCAGGGCTCTCTGGAGGTCCCGCCAGCCGCCCGGGCGTGAGGCCGTGGCCTTTGGGCGGCTGGAGCCTCTCGCCACTCCACCCTCCCTGGAGCCTGGAGTCCCGGGTGGCTCGTTTAGGGACAAGGACAAGGCCAGGGTCACTAATCGTTTGACCCAGGGCGGGGACTGTGGGTTGGGGGAGGGGAGCGAACGAGACACCTGAGTGCAAGAGTTCAGGGGGCGCCAAAAAAAAAGAACACGCCTCAGAAACCACGATAGATACTCGTCATGTTTCAATACAGTGTTTTTAAAAAGCGAAATTAATGCAAAAAGTTCTGAGGTGCACAAAATACCGAAAATGTAAATACAGACAACATCAGTAACTGCCGAGCTGAGCCACATTGGAGCAAAGGGAAACTCAGAAGACCGATTCTGATTTATTTAAAATTTTGATATTTTGGATTGTTCGCCAGGGATTTGAAAGGAGACCGACGTAGGGGTGCGTGGACTGTGGACGGGGTTCCACCCCCGGACTGTGGTTAACCAGTGAGGAAGCATCAGTGCAAGCATCTTAATGATCTTTCCTATAAAACAGCTCTACTGGGGCACACCCTACATACCAAACAGTTCACCTATTGAAAGTGTACAATTTAACGATTTTTAGTATATTCAGAGTTGTGTAGCCATCCCCACACCAATTTTAGAACATTTTCATCACCCCTAAGAGAATCCCCATGCCACTAGCAGTCACTCCTTATTCCCCTTAATGTCCCTGACACTGGCAGCCTCTAATCTACTTTCTGTCTTCTGCGGGTTTGCCTATTGGGGATATTCCATATAAACAGAATCCTGTAACATGTGGCCGCTTTGTATTGTTTTTTTGCTTAAGGATAATGTTTTCAAGGTTCACCCACGTTGTAGTATGTATCCGTTTTCCATCCCTTTACATTGCCCTATAATATTCCATTGTATGGATATACCGCCTTTTATCCATTCAGCAGTTGATGGACATTTGGATTGTTTCTACTTTGGCTATTATGATTAGTGCTGTTATGAACATTCTTGTATGGTTTTTTGTGGGGACATATGTTTTCATTTCTCTTGGGTATATAACTGTGAGTAGAATTCCATGTTTAACATTATGAGGAACTGCCAGTCTGTTTTCCAAAGTGGCTGTAGGATGACAGTCCCACCGGCAACGTATGCAGGCTCCCATCTCTCCACACCCTCACCAGTGCTTGCTATTATCTGTCTTTTTGATTATAGTCATCTCAGTGGATATAAAGTGACATCTCGTTGAACTTTTGCATATCTTCTTCAGAAAAGTGTCTGTTCAAATCCTCTACCCATTTTTCAAATATCTTCATTATCTTTTATATAAATGGTATCACACCACCCTTATTTTTTTATTTATTTATTTTTTTAAAAGATGACCGGTAAGGGGATCTTAACCCTTGACTTGGTGTTGTCAGCACCACGCCCAGCCAGAGAGTGAACCGGCCATCCCTATATAGGATCCGAACCCGGGGCCTTGGTGTTATCAGCACCGCACTCTCCCGAGTGAGCCACTGGGCTGGCCCCACACCATGCTTATTGTTCTGACTTGCTTCTTTGCACTTGACAGAATGCTTTGGAAATCTTTCCATGATTTTTTACAGATCTTTGTAGATCTACCTCACTGTTTTTAAGTAGCTGTTCAGGGTTTCACAGTGTAGTGTAGTATTTATCCAATCTGATTGATGGGTCTTTGTGTTTTTTCAAAAGTATTTTCTATTACAAAAAGACAAGGTAATAAATAACAAGCATCCTTGTGCACATTTTTGCCCACCCAAATGGGTCTTTCTGGACAAGAGTCCTAGAAATGGAATTTCTGTATCAAATTTTTAATTTCAATAGATATTAGCTAATTGTTCTCCAAAAATTTTACTCCTGTACATCTTCACCAGAATTGCATGATCGCACCCGTTCCACTGCATTTTTACGAATACTAGCTATTATCAGCCTTCTTAATTTTTGCCAATTTACCAGGCCCCCAAAATAAGTCCATTATTTTAATTTTCATTCACCTGATTACTATGTTAACTTTTTTCATGTGATTATTGGCCATTTTCATTTTGTCTTCTGTGAAATGTCTGTTTATATATTTAGTCCATTTTCTGATGTTTTTATATATTCTAGATATGAATCATTTTTCTCATAGGTTGCTACTGTTCTTTTGTCACATTGAAATGTTAAATTTTGATGTAAAAAGAAAGTAACTCTCTTTTCCTCTTTGGCTCTTGTGTTGTATCTTGTTTTTCCTGACTAAAGTTGTAAAAGTATTTTCCTCTAATATTTTTATACTAAAAAAGAAATAGGTATATATATATATATATATATATATTTTGTCCTTTTCTTGTGACTGGTAAGGGGACAGCAACCCTTGGCTTGGTGTCGCCCGCACTGCGCTCAGCCAGTGAGCGCACCGGCCATCCCTATATAGGATCCGAACCTGCGGCGGGAGCGCCGCTGTGCTCCCAGCACTGCACTCTCCCGAGTGAGCCACGGGGTCGGCCCAGAAATAGGTATATTTTGGATGGATGACAATATTGAAATAAAATTAATTCCTCTTAAATTAATAAATCATATGCAATCTCAATGATGTTTTCAAAATAAATGTTTATCAAACATACAAGTCCACCTGTAGACTTCATATGAAAAATAAATAATAATATTGAAAAGAATTTTTCAAAGAAGAATAGCTCTAACAGTTGGCAAAACATACTATAGAATCATAGTAATTAAAACAGTGCACTGTTGGGGCTGGCTGCTTAGCTCAGTTGGTTAGAGTGTGGTGCTGATCACACCAAGGTCAAGGGTTCAATCCCTGTACCAGCCAGCCACCAAAAAAAAAAAAAAAAAAAAATCCAGTGCACTATTGGAATGGGATTAGATAAATCATCATTGGATGGGAACACATCCATGTTTATGTGAAAGTTTATTTTTTTATAAAGCTGGTATTTCAAATAAGCAGAATTCAATAAATGGTCTTGGTTCAAATGGCTATCCATTGCGGGGGGGCATATTTTTTCATGTATCCATCAAATATTTATGAATGCTTAACACACGCCAGGCACCATGCACACACTGCGGTGGAGCCGTGAATAAGACAGACACAGGACAAAAACTCCGGGTCTATGGAGCTGACCTTCTGGTTGGAAGAGGCAGTCAGTTCCCCACCAAATTAACAAAATAGGTAAATTATATAACATAGAAAGTTACAAGTGCTATGGAGAGAAACAAAGGAGGGGTAGGAGGCTGGAGAGAGAAATGGCCATTTTAAATAGAATGATCAGAAAATACTTCAATGAAAAGGGATTATTTCAGCAAAAATTCGAAGGAGATGAGGGAGTTGGCCTTGTAGATATCTATGGGGAGGGCCATCTGGATCCCAAGAACAGACAGTGCAAAGGCCCTGAGGCAGGAACTTGTTTGTTTGCTCAGGCTACCATTTTTGGAGCTCTAAAGTATGGACTTGAATTTTCATCCTGAGGGACTTGGGAGGTATTGGAGGAGTGTGAGCAGAGGTGTGACAGGAGCCAATTTATGCTTTAAGTGGACCGCTCTGAGATCTGGGTGGAGCATAGATTACAGGGGCAAAGGACAAGAGTGGTCATGGGGAGACCAGGGAGGCAATGGTTGCAGTTATCCCGGTGAGAGGTGCTGGTGCCTTCGGACCAGCTGGCAGCAGTGGAGAGACTGGAAGTGGTCAGATTCTGGATGTATTTTGAAGACAGAATAGTAATAATGGTAATTAGATGTGGGGGGGAGGGTAGGTGGAGGGAAGATTAGGAGCCTAGCTTTGGGTGTTAGGAGTTTGAGATGCCTATCAGACCTCCAAAAGGAGATGCTGAGTAGGAGTAAATACACATGCCTCCTGATCTGAGAAGAGAGAGCTGGGCTGGAGATCCGCTTTGGAAGCGGTCAGTGTAGATTCCTGAGCTGCCCGTTACAGTAGCTGCGAGCTGCATGTGGCAGCTCAGCATTTGAAATGCAGCTGGTCCGATTAAGAAGTGCTGTTACAGGTAAAATAGACACTGGATTTCAAAGGCTTAGGATGAAAAAGAAAGGTAAAATAGCTTATTAATGATTTTTCATATTGATTGCAAGTTGAAATGATAATATTTTGGATATATCCGGTTAGATAAAATAATAGAGTATTTAAATCAATTTCACTTTTTAAAACTGTGGCTACCAAAAATTTTTTTAATCGCCTAAGAAGCTTGCATTATATTTCTGTTGGACAGCACTGGCCTAGACGGTCATTAAAGCTACGAGCAGAATGAGGTGACCCTGGAAGGAATAGAAGAGACCCAAGGATGAGCCCTCCAAGGTGACAAGGGTGAGGAGGAGGAATCAGGGAGGTGGGAGGAAAAGCAGGAGACTGGCTGTCCAGAAAACCAAGGCAAGAGGGTGTTTCCGGGGTGCCCTATGGCAAATGCTATTGCTGGGTTGAGGGAACTGACCGCCGAAATTAGCAATTCTGAGGTTGCCGGTTGGTAGGAGCATTTCATTCACACAATGTTCTCTGAGCTCCTACAAGCTGGTGCTGAAGGTAAAACAATGAAGGAGAGGTCGTCCCTGCCCTCCCTCTGGGCTCACAATGTAATGGCAGAGGCAGGGTCCTCAATCACGAGCTGCCAGTCACCTACAAGGAAAAGGGAGGGAGGAAAGGGCAGAAACCAGGAAAGCCCAGAAGAAATTCCTACCGACATTTTGAAAACCCACATCCCTGGATCCTAAACCCCCCACCCCACCCCTAACATAGATCCTGGGCAAGGGGTGTGCCAAGCTAGGGAGGAACAAAAATAACATGCCAGGACATTTACAGTGCTGGAGAACCCACACACCATACGTAGAAGGTGGTCAGGTTTTGAACCCAGGACTGTCTGTGTCTGCTCACTGCCCGGATATCCACAGGGACATGGGGAGTTACAACAGCCTCTTCTCTTTGACAGCTGGAAGCTCTTGGGTTACAAGGACCAGCATTCTGGGTTTGCAGCCAGCTCCCAGCACTGCAGCACTTAGTCGCTGAGCTACTTTACATGAGTCCCTTCAGCCTTAGTTTGCTCATCTGTAAAATGGAACCAATGAAACAGAGGAACAGCATATTAGCGACCACACCACACTGCCGATTATGGGCAGAGGTAGGCAGGGAGGCGCAAGACAGACCATGCCCCTGTAAGTGCTTTGGAAACTCGCTCCCCAGAGAGGATGAGCAGAGGAACTGACCACGAGCTCACCCGAGGGAAAGGAGGGCACCAGGGCAGGCTCAGCCTCCGAGTCCCTCCCTGGCCTGTGTCCCCCAGAGCTCCGAGCCCTGTTCCCGGTGCCCCTGAAGGTCAGGCACCCCTTCTAGCTCCTGCTGTCCCCTCCTGCCTCCGACTGTCCCCTCTGTGCTGTATAAACAGCGCCTCTGCCCACCAGCCTCCTCATTCCCTCACGCTTCACCAGAATTAAATTCATCATTCATTTTTTATGGTTTATACATAGTGTAATTTATGTTTTCAAATATATTGAGGTCACACTTTAGCAGAAAAAAAGTATTTCACATTGAAATTGAAGGCATGTGTGTTCCATTAAATGGGGATGTTTGGGATAATTTTAAAAGGCTAAAAGTAGTAGAAAGTAACATTAAAATAAAATTTGAGAGATGTAATTACCCCTAATCGCACCATAAAATAATCAATACTGCATTCCATTATTTCTGACTTCCCTAGTTATAGCGTTTTTTGTTAAGCTCTTGAATATTGATGAGGTGAAAGGGTCGTGTCTTCTGGCGGAGGTCTGATGGAGGTGGAATTAAGGTGGTGTCCTCTCCTATTATCCCAGGGAGACCGTGAGCGCTACTCCTCAGCTACGGATCCCAGGGGGCAGCACCAGGCACCCTGATCCCCCATCCTTTGGGCAACACAGCTCTTCTGACCCAGGGCCTGGTGGGAAGGCCAGGGGGAGGCTGCGGGTATAGCCCATGTGAGTATGTTTGGGCTACATTTCTGGAGCTCAGAATGAGCCAAGCTGTGCAAGCTTCATAGATGCAGAAACTCATTTAGCTCTTAAAACAACCCTCTGCAGTGGGTGTCAGCAGGACCCCCATTTTACAGATGGGTACACTGAGGCTCAGCGGAATAAAGTAAGTTACCAAGGAGTGGGGTTAGGGTTTGTACCCAAGTCTGTGCTCTTGCCACTATCTATGCCATCTCCCCAAGAAGTCTTGCCTCCAGCTTGCAGGTGGGCTGAGGAATGGAGATCCCAGCAGGAGAATGTAGGGGTGCTGAACCCCCTAGGAGAGGATGACTTAGTGCTGACCTTAAGGACAGTTGTCACTGGCCACAGTGGTGTAGGTCTATCTGGAAAACCTCTGGTTCCCTTTGGGGACATCCGAGAACTTCTGTCCCTCTTCTACATTTTATACAATGGGTTTGCTTTCCTAATCCTTCATGATCCATCTGTAAAATGGGGATAATAAAAGATCGACCCCCCACTAAGCTGTGCAGCTTAAGGTTGCTCACGTTGAGCACACTGCCAGGTGCGTGGAAAGTGCCAGTCAATGGTAGCTATGAAGACATGGGTGACAGTGATGCTAATAAGGAGGTCACTTTTCTTCCTTGGCCTTGGCTTCCCCATCTCTAAAATGCCCCTGGGTGGGGCCCTTGAAGTGGACAACAAGGCCTTGTCCCTCCCTGATGCTCTGTGTTCTATGATCTGTGCCCTGAGCATCTGCCATGTGCCTTTGTGAGTGCCCACAGTGAGAAGGGCCCTGAGAAGGTCATTTCATCCATCCCCCACCCTCCAGACAGGGTCACATGTCTGAGGGACGCTCCCCAGCTCCTTTCCTCTCACCTCAAGGAACCTAGACGGGGCCCTGGAGAAGGGTCTGTGAGAACCACTGAGGGGGTCCTTAGGGTGTCTGAGCTGGGAGGTTTGGAGTCTGGAGGCTCTCATGCCGGGCATGTATGGTTATGCTTATGGTCTTCTATTTGGATATCTGTGCGCCAGAATCTAGACATCTCTCTCCCCGGAATCCAGATAACCACATGCTCAGAATCTGGACACCTCAGTAGCAGCACTGTTCACAATAGCCAAAAGCTGGAAACTGCCCAAATGTCCATCAGTGGATGGCTGGATACACAAACTATGGTCTAGCCCTACGATGGAACACTCTTCAGCCATAAATAGGAAGGCAGTGCGGATACAGGCCACAACCTGGATGAACCTTGAAAACTTTATGCTCAGTAAAAAAGGCCAGACACAAAAGGCCACATATTGTACCATTCCACTTCTAGGAAATGTCCAGATTAGGCAAATCCAGAGAGACAGAAAGCAGATTACTGGCCAAGGGCTGGGGAGATGGGGAAATGGGGAGTGACTGCTTAATGTGTATGGGGTTTCCTTTTGGGGTGATGGAAAAGTTCTGGAACTAGGTAGTTGCATAACATTGTGAATGTACTTCATGCCACTCAATTGCACACTTTAAAATGGTTACACTGGTGAGTTTTATGTTCTGTGTATTTTACCACAATAAGGTAAATTTCCTTAAAGTCTGGACACCCTCGGGCCCAGTGCGGTGTGCGAGCCCCACCCAGGCTCTCGGCAGGGTTCGTGGTCGGCTGCTCAGTGCGAGCACATCAGAAGCCCGGGACCAGGGGAGCCGGTGGCTGCCGTGCTCCCTGCATCATTACCATTAATAATAAACAACAACAGAGTGTATTTTTAAAACTTTCCCTAATGGAGATTCCCAAGCAGCAATCCAAACACTCAGATTACCCACCGGTCCCCTAAAGATACCAACATAGGAAAGCAGCGTGGGCCGCAGGGTGAGGGGCTGAGGGCTGGACCGCCCTGCATCTGGGCAGTGCCCTGCAGCCCCACCTGCCCCAGCAGCTCCACTCCTCAGCTCTTCCCAGAGAAACCAGGGACAAGGGCACAGGGAGGGTCTTCTGCATCCTCATGGTCCTTGCCAATGCCCTGGCCCCTTGACTCAGTTTCCCCCACAGGTTTCTTTTCTTGCCTTTCTCTCCAGAGGCTGTGCCTAGGGGTGCAGGAGGGGCACTAGACCTGTAGTTACCTGAATGGAGTGGGCAGTGCTGACTCCTGTGTATTCCGGTGTCTTGGACAGGCCAGCAGAGACCTTCAGTCCTCTCTGACATGTCTCAGATGCGAATTGATTGCACTGGGGACATACTCAAGGTCTCCCAGTCAAGAAGTTGCCGAGCGGGGACTCGAACTCCCGGCAGCTGTTTGTTCTTACATCACGAAGTTCTGCTCAGCAAGTGCAGAGCAGAGCGGTCACCAACTCAGACCCAGGAGTCAGAGAGACCTTCCCCCGGGGAACCTCAGTCCAGGCAAGTCAGTGATCTCTCCAGGCCTCAGTTTCCCCATCTGTAAAAGGGTGATGACAGCGACTACCTCGTCAGTTGGGGAGAATTACAGAGATGCAGTGTGTGACGTCTCTGCACCGTGTTGAGTAAATGGTGACCACTGTTCCAAAGATGCGGCCTGTGTGGCCTCTCCCTTTTCCCAATGTGCTAGGTGCACCCAGCAGGCTGGCCCAGAACCGCAGCAAGATTCTCCTATTAATTTATTGGTATTGCTAATTAAACATCATATTCGCAA
>NW_007729289.1:103328-104470 GCF_000696425.1 Galeopterus variegatus | reverse complement strand
TTCCGAAGTTTCCTAAAAGAGCCTTCTTGTTATGGTTGTCAAATGAAACTAATTATATCTCTCTCGATGGGTGGGCTTGTGGCTGGCTCAGGGGTCAAACTGGGTCTGGATGGGATCAGGGACCTCTGGACAAGGTCTGGCTGGGGACCTTCCTGACCACAGGGGACAGTGGGGACAAGGGAATGTTGGGGAAGAGGAGGTCGGGGCCCGCTACCCACTGAGTTAGGAGTGGGCTGGCTCTGACATGGTGAGGCCTGTCGTGACATCAGCCACACGTTATGGAGCGCTCACTCACATGCCTTGTCAAACGGTCCTCTTGGCAGCCCTGGGAGGGACAGACATTTGTCCTCCGTTTTACAGATGAGGAGACTGAAATCCAGAGAGGCAGAGAACTTGCTGGATATGGGATTCAAAAGCGATAATCTCTGATCCAAGAGCCACTGCTTTTAAACACTGTGCAATGACTGAATCGGGGTAGGGGGTCACCATGGCACAGAGCAGGGTCCCTGCAATTATGCAACTCCTGCATACGTTTGTCTGGAATAAGGAGACATCACTCATCAGATTCTCAAAGGAGTCAGAAACAGACCTTTGTTTAAGTCCCAGCTCCTCCAGTGACTGCCTCTGTGGCTCTGGGCAAGTCACTTCCTCCCCCTCCCCCATCCCATGCCTTATTTTTCCTATTTCTCAAATGAGGGGTTACACTGAAAAATCACTAAAATCCCTCCAAGCACTGACATTCGCTCATTCTTGGATCCTCCCCTTGGATTCTTTCCTCCACCCTCTTTCCTCATCCTAGTCCTGGCTTCCCTGACAGCCTTGCAAACGGCCACAGGCTCGGGCCAGCAACCATATCAGGGACAAGAGGAAAGCCCATCACTGATGAGGGTGTGCCAGAGAGAAGCCAGCTGAGTCCCAAGAGCTCCAGGCTGGGCCTGCTCTACCTCCTCTTCCCCAACATTCCCCTGTCCCCACTGTCCCCTGTGGTCAGGAAGGTCCCCAGCCAGACCTTGTCCAGAAGCCCCTGATCCCATCCAGACCCAGTTTGACCCCTGAGCCAGCCACAGCCCACCCATCGAGGGAGATATAATTAGTTTCATTTGACAACCATAACAAGAAGGCTCTTTTAGGAAACTTCGGAA
>NW_007729289.1:98529-103303 GCF_000696425.1 Galeopterus variegatus | reverse complement strand
TCGAGGGAGATATAATTAGTTTCATTTGACAACCATAACAAGAAGGCTCTTTTAGGAAACTTCGGAAATGGAAGGGAGGCCATTAGGAAATTTACATTTGCGAATATGATGTTTAATTAGCAATACCAATAAATTAATAGGAGAATCTTGCTGCGGTTCTGGGTCCATAAAACACCAGCCTCAATCGGCAGAAGGAGAAGGCGGCGGCCCAAGGCTGTCTGAGGGGAGAGGACGCGGCCAGGGCCACTTCAGGTAGCAGCTCATCACAGGTGCCCTGTGCCCCGCGTGCCCGCCCCACCCCCTGCCCCGCGCCCACCCCTGACGGAGTGCAGAGCAGAGGGAAGCCCCACGGACCGTGGCATCGGGAGGGTCTGAGTTCACATCCTGGTTCAACCACGTGCTTATTCCTTGAAGAAGCCATGCAGCTTCTGAGCCTCCACGTCCTTATCTGTCAAATGGGGTCATGATAATAACATCCACCTCACAGGGTTGTTGTGGGTTAAAAGAATGAATATGGGTAAAAGCACATAGAAGAGAAAGAAGCTGGCACAAAAGGAGAGCTGGTTGTTACCGCTGCTGCTGCCACTACCACATTAAGGGGACAACGGACACGAACGCCTGGCGAGGAGGAAGAACTTGATAAATCCTAGGTGCTATCGGCTTGTAATTTTTCTTTCCCAAGCCTACCCCACTCCTCTGGGTTCCCGGGCACACTGACAGCCCTCACCGCCTGAATGGCCCTGACCAAGGCGGCCATCTGTTTCCCTCTCGGAGTCACTGGCTCTGCATGGGCAGAGGCCATGGCTCGCTTGTTGCCTTATCCCCAAAACACATTTTTAAGTGAACATGGGATACTCAATTCTGCCAGGTGCCGCCCCAGTTTGCAGACCATCCATGGCTCCCAGTTGCTTTCAGGATTTTACTCAGGCCCCTCCTCAGGGCTGCCCCCCGGGTCCCTTCGTAGAAGCTGGTGCATGGCCTCTGAGCTCAGCCTCTGGTGGCTCAGATCACTCACCTTCTAGGTGTCCCAGAAGACTTGCCACCTGCCTCCTCCCAAGAAAAACCTCCCCTGCCATTTTTCAAGCCTCCCTGCTCTCACCTCCTTTCGTTCATTTCTCCACTGGCACACTTCCCATTGCCTTGTAATAATTTGGCTGATGGTTGTGTCTCCCCCTAGGTCTTGGCTTCTTAGGACTGGGCCTTCCACCTCTTGCCCTCTCCAGGAACAGAGCCTGCTCTGCCTGAATGCATAAATAAACAAACGAATAAATCAGTGAGTGGGTGTAAATGTTGCCTCCTCCAGAAAGTCCTCCCTGACTATCCTATCTCTAATTGTAACCATTGCATGTGTTTATTGCCTGCCTCTGCCATCAGATTGTCAGCTCTTCAAAGTCAGGGACCTTGTCATTTTGTTTACTACTTCTTCCTGGCACCTGTCCTGGAGTCTGTCACATGGTTAGGCTAATAAATATTTCCTGGATAGTGAATGAATGAATGAGTAAGTGAATATCTGAATGAATGAAGGACTCCGGTTGAATGAATGAATGAACAAATGAGGGAAGGACCAAATGGATGTGCTCATGAATGACAGGTGGAAAGGTGCTTCCCTGGGGTGCGGACAGAACCCAGCTTCTCCTGAGCCCTGACGGCCCCAAGATCTTGTTTCCCCAACTGTTTATTGAGTTGTATAAAGTGCATAGGAAACACGAAAATAATTAAAGCAGACACAACACCAGGTAATTAATTGCATTTCCAAAATTTGATCCATGCATATGAATGAGTGGGAGGTCATAGATTCAGTCCCGGAGGAGCTCGCATGTTCTCCAGGGAACAGAGGTGGGGGAGTCTTTGCAGAGTGGAGCTCCCAGAAGTTGACCCCTGGGGAAGCTGTCTCCTCTTCCCCACCCTCTTTGCTTGGCCCTAGCTCCCCAGGTCCGAGCTGGGGGAGGGGCTGTTAAGGAGGGACTCTGCAGGGAAGCCCATGGTGGGAAGGACGCCCCCAGGAGCTCACAGCCACAGGTGACTCCCACAAGGTGGGAGGAGGTGACCTCTAGCTCAGCACAGAGAAGGGGAATGGGTCCCCAAACCAAGCCCACTGGCTGCATGAGGAGGCCCTGGGTGCTTGCTTCAAAATGCAGAAACTCAAATCCCTGCCTGGATACTCTGAGTCCAGATGTGTGAATGGGACCTGTGTCCATATTTTAAACAAGCTCCCCAAGCACTCTGGAAACTTTGGAAACTTCTCGCTGGCTAACCTCAGGTCCTAGGCCCAGAACTGCTCTTTCCCCTCTCTTTCTCCCCCCACCACCAAGAAAGAGAGTCTCCCTTATGCCCAGGAGCCCCAGGGGCAGGATGAAGTCTGGATTGGAGGGCAGCAGGCCTGGCATCCAGGATGATGGGAGGAGACAGAGATGCCGGCAATTCGATATTAGTTACTAGAGTTTTAGGGAGTAGGGAACAGTGGGGGTGGGGTGAGGTCCCTCTAGGTTCCAGCACAGAGAACTAAGTCCCTGGCTCACTGTTCTGTTAGGAAGGTGTCACCTCCTCCAGGAAGTCTTCTGAGCCCCCAGGCTATGCTGAATCCCCTGTCTCTGAGCTCCTCAAAGGCAAGGGCACCCCCTGCCTCCCAGGACTCCTCTACTTGTTCTAAGGAAAAGGGAGCTTCCTCCCTCCCCTGCGACAGGGCCGGGGCTGAATATGGCCCAACTCCAGCCTGCATGGCCCAGGGTGGGCGCCAATGACAACAAGGGGAGCTGGCGGGGGTGAGGAAGCCGGAGTGGGCACTGAGCCTGCATCACATCTTTTGGTCGCCTTGGAGGACACCTGCAGCTTCTACTGACGGTCCCCGTCGTTCCAACTGGAGCTGCTCAATGACATCTCTCAGGCCATAGGAGCAAGCTTGGCCCCCTTGACCTTCAACCAATGACAGATGGGAATTGGTGGATAAACACCCCCCCAATCTTGGGACAGACCCGGGGTGCGCTGTACAGGGCCTGCGGGACCCCCAGGTGAAATGAGGCCCGGTTGCCCACAAGAGCTGCCCCTAACACTCCTTCCTGTGCCCTGCCTGCACGCTCCCCCACAGTTTTCCTCGGGAATTCCTCCCAAATAAACACACACCCGAATTCTTAGTCTGCTTTTGGGGAGACCCAAACTAAAAGAGTAACCCCATCCCGGGAGGGGTGAGGACCCCAACTTACCAACAAGAATTATCCTAGAGGACCCTGGGTTGCCTTACAAAGCCCCCGCACATCCTCCTCTCATCTGGGCATGTGGCCCTGGGACACAGGTGCTGGTTTTATTCTCAGTTTACCCACGAAGAAACAGAGGCTCGGAGAGGTCAGCCTCCCCGGCCGAGGTAACAGAGCAAAGCAGAAGGCAGACAGGGCCTGGAACCCGGGCCTCGCTGGAAGGAGCAAGATTCCAGGGAGATGAAGGCTACTAGCTGGTTGTTGGGAATCGTTGCCTTGAACACTTGTTTCCTTGAGAGCCAAAACTATTCAGGAAACTACTGGGGGGGGGGTGGTCATGTGTTTCCTATGTGGGGCCAGTCTTGGTCCCAGGCAATCGAGTTTGCAACCCATTTTTAGTGACCCAGATCGAGTGCTGCTCTGATGGGGAGGGCTGTGGCTCCAGGTTCGAGCCTGACCTCCTGGGGGTGGGGTCCAGGACACAGGAATGTTTATGTGGAAGGACGGAGTTCTTCCTCCCTGCTCAAGGCCTCTTGACTCATCTCAGCCTCAGGCTCAGGAAAGCATAAGGCTCCTTTCAAATCTGAGCTGTGTAATCTTGGGCCCATGATTGCGCCTTTTGAGCCTTGACTTCTCCATCTGTAACACGGGGCTCACGATCCTAATTTGCAGGGTGTTGCTGGGACTAGAGATCCCAGCACAAGCCAGCAGCTCAGCAAGTGCTCAACAAATGGCCTAGAGAGGTCCCCAGCCTCTGTGATGGTCGCCCCTCCCTTCTGGCTTATTAAGGCCAGGCAGTGGGTCAGGACTGGGGGATATTGGGGGGGGGGGGGGGGGAGGCAGGTCATTAGAATCTGTTTTCAATGAGGAGAGGCCATGAAGCTGTGAGGCCGGCCCAGCTCCCCGGAGACCTGCGTGATTGGGAGCTAAAGCAGCCGCATGAAAGCAGGCACAGACCTCTGCTCCCCGCCTTATTACCTGCTTGTTAGGAGGAGGTGGCAGGCCTGTAGAACAGGTGATCGTGGCCTCCAATACCCAGAGATCACAGGCAGCTGGGGACACTCCAGGCCTGGTGGGGTCCTGCTCTTAATCATCACTCCCCACCATGTCCTCTGCCACCTGGCATCTCCAGGCAGAGGGCAGCCAAGAAGATCCACTCCTCCCACAAAGGAGCCCCCAGGAAGATGCTTCCAGGACCCTTTTCTAAAATGACACATACCCCTACGTACAGTGGGCTATCCTGTATTTTATTTTCACTTTTTAAGAAACCCTATCTCAATGGGGTAGATAGTCTACGGAAACTTGGAAGCACTTGTGAAATTGTCTGCACTCATTTTTATCAAGGAATTAAGTCGTATTCTCTGCTGTCACCTGCCTCCCAAGCTTGGCCCTCTCCGAGGCTGCACTCCTGGCCCGGCCCAAGTCCTGGTGCAGAAGCCCTGGGGTAAGAAGGAGCGGGCTTCCCCTCCGCCCACCCCGGGGCCTGCTCTGGGCTCTGTGCAGCCTCTCTCACGGGAGTGGGGCGGGGGCGGAGGTGGGGAGTCGCCTCCCGGGACGGGACGGTGGGGCTCGGTCCCGGCGCG
>NW_007729289.1:55865-97562 GCF_000696425.1 Galeopterus variegatus | reverse complement strand
GCTCCGCGAATGACGGCTCCGGGGAGGCGGGGGGCGCGCAGCCGCGGGCCGCGGCGGGGGCTGAGGCTGGGAGGGGTCCCGGGGACCGGGGCGACGGAAGGTCACGCCGCCCCGAAGGGGGCTCAGGCGCAGGGGGGCTGGTTCGGTGCAAGGACAGAGGCGTCAGCGTCCCTCCGTCCATCCGTCCATCCGTCCATCCGTGCATCCATCCATCCTCCTTCCTAACATCGAGTCGACCCACACGTAGGGAGCATCTGCTCTGTGCCGGGGGTAGGGAATAGAACGGTGAACGAGGGAGGCACGGTCCCCGGTCCCTGTGCTTTGAAAACTGAATCTCAAGTTTGGAGGAAGACAGAGAAAAAGCATGGAAACAGATCATGAAGGTGATTCCAGATCAAAGTGTTCTGCATCCAATAAAACTCTGCTGGGGCTGTTCAGACGGTCGGGGGGGCTTCTGTGGGAAGGTGACATTTGTGCAGAGACCGGAATGGCCAGGATGAGCCCGGCCCTGGCCAGTCCCGGGGCCTCTGGGGTCTCTCTCTGCCCCGCCTCTGGCCTTTTAGGGGCGCTGTGAAGGTCAGCTGCCCCCGACCCCCACGCACTGCAAGAAGCGAGGAGGAGGGTCTGGTGAGACCCTGCTGTGGGCTGAAGCCTCTCCGTGGGGTCCCCGCCCAGCCTCCTTCTGGCCTGCAGGTCCTGGCCGCAGCCGGGTGCCTCCTCCCCACGCCTGCACGGACTGCTGGGCTCGGGAAGCTTGGGATCGTGGAGTCTGGGCATCTCCGCCCTGGATGAGGTCTCACCCCCTCCGCCTTCCAGCCCTCTGCTCCCAGGTGGCGGGGGTGGGGGCCTGGAGGGCGTGGGCTCAGGGTCACCACCAGCATCGGGTTTCCTTTCACTTGTACAAAGACTCGTTGACGCCTGAGCACATCAATATCCTTCATGACTGCAAGAGAGCTGGGACTCCAGCCGCCCGCGCCCCCCGCCCCGCCTCCCCTCCCCTCACCCCTCCTGGCTCTCTCTCCTGCCTCCTTTTCTCCCTGCCTCCTTCTCTGTCTCCTCTCTCTCCTTTCTCTCTCCTGCCTGTCTCTGTCTCTGTCTTTTCCTTTTCCCTCCTTCTCTGCCTTAGAGTCTTGTCCGATCTTTCCTCTTTCTCTTCTTTCCCTTCCCTCTGGCTCTGCTGTCTCCTTTTTTCTCTTCCCCCTCCCAGGCCCCATAGCTCTGTGCATTCACAAAAGTTTTATCCAGTACCTCGAGGTCCCAGCTGGGCCAGTCCCTCTGTCCATCCATCCCAGCTGGGCCATCTGACCTTCCCAGGAGGCAGCCACAGCCCCAAGGCAGGGTCTACGCAGTGGCACCCGGGGAGAGGTGGCTCAGCTCCAAATCCTGCCACCACCGCCCCAAAGGCACCCGGGATCTGCCGTTGCCATCACCCCATGCGAGCTAGGATGTGAAAATGGGAAGTGTGGGTGTGGGGCGCCACGGGTGAGGAGAGAGTTTTGGGGAGGATTCTCTGTTTTGTATTTTTTATGACCATCTATAATTTCGCATTTCTCCCCTCAGCCTCTGCCTCCTTGGCTCCCAGATGTGTCCCACATTGAAGAATTATCTCTCCTCCCTAGAGTGAAATAAATGCAATCAATATGAGTATTGCTCTCAGGGCCTTGAAATATTACATTAATGTTCCATGTGGTGACATTTTAGCTGGAATTTTCAAATACATTATGATGGTTCAAATTAATATTTATCAGATCAGCTTTTATATTTTGCAAAAGAGAGAGAGAGGGAGAGAGGGAGAGAGAGAAAAGGAAAGACAGAGAGAGCATTATTAAAATACAAAATGCAGATCAAGTCTAAAATCGATGGTCCATTTTCCCAGCACTTTCCAAAGGCTGTCTTTAGCTTTCTGGGTTTGTTTTTAAATTTATTGGTGTTTCAGGCAAATCTATTGGGCTCCCTCGGCACCCTGGTCGGCCTCCCCTCCCTCTTGCAGGCCACAGGCCCCTTCCTTTTCTGTCTTTCTCTCTTTATTATCCTGAAATGTAAATTACGACATTAGCCTGGTCCTTATTTTTTTTTAAACTCTCCGATGATTAAATCTGCTACCCGACATCCTTGTCCTTTCTATAAATTAAATCATCTTGACTTTGCACCTCCAGCTCAGGGCGGGTGCCACCTGGGTGTTCAGGCAGCGGGCAGCTGAGGCTGAGGGCTGAGGTCCTTGTCCCCTCCTGGAGCGGACACTGGGGGCCGTGTGTGGGGCAGGGAGGACGTCTCCCTGGCTCCATGTTTTTCTGTAAATAAGAAATGTAGACGGGAAGGAGGAGGTGGTGACAATCCTACATTCCTCTTTATTTCAGCCACTTCCAAACCGATTACTTTTGAAGTGGGAAACCCAAGTAGATTAATGGTTTAATTCTCTTTCTCTTTTCTTTTACTTTTACCCCTCCGCCTCCTTTTTTTTTCTTCCCCCCCTCTCCTTTTTGCATCTTTTTCCCCGCTTTTCAGGATTGTATTAAAAAAAAGACTCAGAAGCTTTGGGGAGGTGCACACAGGGCTGCAACGTGGTTCTCCCGGGAAGAACAGCAGGTCTAGCTGGGAGATATTCCCGCTCCTACCCCAGCACTGCCTGCAAGAGTTGTTCTGCAAGGGTTAACAATGCCCACGTCAGCCCTTAACTTTCTCTTTAGCGAGTTTCTATTTCTTACCTCCTCAAGTTCTGGGGGAGAGAGTGAGTTGGAATGAGTATGTATTGTCAAGTGCACAAAGGTCCACACACACACGCACGCACGCACACACACACACACACGCACACGCACACACACACGCACACAATTGCCAATCACACGCCCGTACACACAAACATGCACACAAATACAGCAATATAGACACTCTGAGAAGATCTACATAAAGCGAGCTGCCCCCCTGATTTCTCTCGGCTGCTGATCTGGCCAAAAGAACGACAGGAAACTTAAAAAAGAAAAGGAGGAGGGATCGATTATTCGACCTGTACTTGAACCCGACTGAAAGAGATAAAGCGGAATTTTCAATAGGTCCCCTGCCCTTTTCACCAGGAGGGAAAGAGGAGAAGAAAAACAAGAGATATTTATATGACAGCAGCTGCTGAAAATAGCATTTCAGAGCCATAAAAAAAGGCAAAAAGAAATTCAATGGTGGAAAAGGCAAGAAACTCCCCGTCTGCTCCCCAAAAGGCAAAGCAGGCAGCGAAGAGTCCCCGGCTGGAAATACATGCATGCCTTCTATAGATCTGTTTGAAATTATACTTGTCATTGAGGGGGAATTTATGCTTCTATTGATCTGCAAAAGGAAAATATTAAATGGTTTGGTTTTGATCTTTCGGTGACCCCAAGGTCAAGGGTAGTAGCAGATTAGTATTCATAGAATTCATCACGGAATTGCAGCCTGCATCCACTTTATGCAAACACGCTCAAAACATGCCTGGTGAAGCAGGCAGCAAATGGCCAATGACAAGGAAAAAGCCAACAGCACCCCCTCCCACCCGTGGGGCTCTCCCTCTTCCCACCCCTCAGGGAGAAAAAGAAAGAAACAGCAAAGGGGGTGAACGGATGGATGGACCGCAGACACCCCTGACTCTCACGGGCTTGCACAGAGGCGGGGGTTCCCAGATCACAGCAAGTACACAAGGGCTTCGGAAGAACACTCACACCCGGGATTGCCGTGTGCAGCTGGAAGAGCCAATAACCTGGGACTGGGGATCCAGGTGGGGAGTCAGAGGCACCCATACCCAGAGCAAGACACTGCTGGAGGGCAATGACACGCGCACACACACACACACGCATGTGCACACACATTCAGCCAGTGGAAGCCTGGGTCTTCCCAGGGGGAAACATGGACATCTCTCCAAGGGTAAGGGGACAGTTTTTCTTGCGCCACACCAAGGAGCATCCTTGGTGCGAGGCACCCAAGTGCCCAGCTGGGAAGGAGAGAGAGAACAGGCGTGCAAGCTTCCCAGATCCACCCAGGCCTTTCTGCTCTCCCTCCCTCAATGGCCACAGAACGTGTGTTCCAATGAGTGTGCAAAAAGGACACACGTGGGGCCCCTGGAGACAGGCTGCAAACACCCCTCCCACCTCAGTTTAGCACATAAGTGCCCTCTTAGCAGAGTCTGTCCCCGATGTGGGAACATTTGGTCAGTAACAGAGTCACTTGCCAAGGCACTAAAAATAACCCACCAAGCGTATCCCTGCAATGGCAGGAATTCTGGCTGGCCCTTGTTCTGCCGGCTGATCAGGGGGCCAGTGGGGGGCACAGATCTCAGCTCCCGTCGGGGGCTGGGGAGGGGGCCGAGGGAGCAGACCTCTGCGGGGGACGTAACAGTGCTGGCTACCTTTGTCAGGTGCCGGCTCATCTGTGCTTTCCCTGCACCATCGTCTCATTTAACACTCACGAGAGTCCTACCAGGCAGGGGGTGTTAGCATCCTATTGCATAGATGAGAAAACTGAGGTTCAGAGCGGTGAAGCCATGGGCTCCAGGTCTCTGCAGTGTCCTGACACTAAAGTCCACTCTCTTAACTGCACTGCTCTAATGGCCTGGCACTTGCCCTTCACAATTTGGGCAAATTCCAGGATTGGTCCATGTTTCAGGTTCAGAGGCAGGGGAGTTTGGGATGAAGACAGGGGCGTAGAGACCTTGGGGAGTCTGGGGGCTGTGGGGAGAGGGGCCCCAGCCCTTCCTCCTAGTCCCAGCTAAGGAGGACAGCGTTCTGCCTATTAATCACGTTTCATTTATATTAGCTTGACTCGATCTACTGTATATTTGAAATGGATTTAATTTTAGATCACGCACTATGGAAGGGGGCCAGTTTGGTGTAAGGAGCATTATGAATATTTTCCATAAGCTGGATATACATTATCCAGGGACAGATATACGAGCAGCGGCCCAGGGCTTCTGGCTGGGGGAAGGGGGATCCTCTCTCCTTCCTTCTCCCCACTATGCTGCAGCCCAGGGGCACAGGGCTTTGGAGAGACCCCCGACTGCCCCCTGCCTCTGTGGGGGTGGTGGGGTGTTGGGACCCCTGTCCATGATCTCATCCCCACTGACCTTGAAGCCACTGCTTTTCCCGGCTCCAGGCTGAGTTGCAGCCTGAGCTATGTGTGCAAGGAAGAGGAAGTCAGGACTGAACGAGACCCCTGGCCTGACCTGCCAGCCACTCACCAGAGCTGTGGGAGGCACAGGGCCCAGGCTGAGATACAGGAGAGGGAGTGGGATTTAGAAGGAGAAAGGCCTCAGGACTCCTACCTTCAACCCCAGGCGCCGATGTAGGAGAAAGCAGGGCTCCAGCTGGTCAGCTGGTGAGTGGCACCTTCCTGCTCAGCCAAGCAGGAGTGGACAGGCCAGACCTGACCTTCCCAGAACCCCCTGAGCCTGGGCTGGGATGCTCCTTTTCTGGGGGTGGATGGAGAGCCTTGCCCCTTTCCAAGGGCATCAGAGCTAGAAGGTCACTCTACAGCCAGCCCATGATTCCAGACCCAAACTGGGGAAACCGAGGCCCAGAGAGAATGAGGGCCTCTTGTGGGTCACAGAACAAGTTGGTGCACACGCAGGTGCATGACACTCTCATTTGCATATCGCTCCACATGTTGCAAAGCGTTTCCCTCATTTGCTCTCCTCTGAGCCTCGTATGCTGGCCGCGTCCTTGAGGGAACCAATGCTTGTGGAAGTCCAAGGACAAGCCAGGGACACGTGGCTGTGGGGCAGCAGAACCGAGCTGCAGACCCCTGCCCTACAGCTCTGTGTGAGCCGGGCGTGGCATAATATTTTACATATAGAGGAAACCGAGGCTCAGGAAGGTTATAACATTTATATCCAAACCTGAACCTTTTATCTCCCTCCGACCCCAAATATGTCCCCCCACCTGTTTCCTCATCGAGGTAAGTGGCCCCACCATCCCCCAAGCTGCTCATGCCCTGAATCCGGCTTTGGTCCCTGCCACCACCCTTTCCCTCACCCCCACCATCACCATGACCAGTCGCTCCCATCCCTCTAGCCCAAGTTGCCACTATCTCTCCCAGCCCACAGCAGGGACCTCCTGGAGTGTCCACAAAGGCCCCCTGCCAACTCCAGTCTGTTCTCTGCACTGTGGCCAGAGAGACTTAATTTAAACACAGCACAATTACGCTGCACACGCCTCCCCTCATCACTCCTAAGACCAAACCCCAAATTCATACACTGGCCAAGAGGGCTCATCAGGGATCGGTCCCAGACGACTTCTGCCTGGTCACTCCCCCTTCTCCAGCTCCATTTTCTGCTTCTGTGGCCTTTCACGCTCTTTACCTGCCATGCACCATGACCCTCCACCCCAGGACCTTGGCACTAGCTGATCCCTCTGCCTGGGCTGGTGTCCTCTGGCTAGTTTCTCTTCCGCCCTTAGGCTCTGCTTTGACTTCCCCAGGGAGTCCCCTGATCATACCCACCCTCCCCACCCAGGTCTAGATCAAGGCCCACTTCTGCCTTTTGCAAACCCTGCAGCCATAAGGGGATACCTAGGGTCTAACTATCCAGGTCCAGCAGCTGGATCCAGGTACGCGCTGGGCCTGTGCCATGGACAGGTACCAGCCACTTCCACTTCCATCTCCAAGCCATGCCTGGATCCGCCTGTCCCTCCATCAACACAGAGTACAATCCACCCGTCACTCACCCCAGCCCGGCTGGCAGCCTTTCAGAGGCAGCATGCAACGCTTCTCTTATTCATTCTTAATTCGAGGTTTCGTGTGTTGTAATAACTCCTTTCCCCCCCAAATCACTGGGGAGGGGGACCTCCCTCATCAGCTCCAGCCAGGAAAGCTGAAGGGTGATTGCACTGCACATATGCTAATGGCGTCTGGGGAAGAAAATGGCACCTGGGGGACTGGGATGGGCCTCTCTCAGTACCCAGAGTGCCCAGAGGGTGGGGGAGCCTGGCTGGGCTTGGGTGCTGGAGTCATAAGCCATCTGGGAGCATTTGGGGGATTGTGTAGTCTGTAGTCCACACTAGAGGAGAGGGGTGAGGGTCCCAGTCTAGGGGGCTGGATGCCCCGGAAGGGAGGGCAAAACCCTCTTCTTCCTCCAACTCCTCCTGCCCTACCCCCAGGGCTAAGGCTGCTCACCTCTTTTCAGGGGCCAGAGATGGCTCCCAAGGAGGAGAATCTAAGAGCATGGACATCGGGAAGGGGGCACATAAATCCTGGTCCTGCCTCCCACATGCTGTGTGACGTCAAGCCATCCTCTTAACCTCTCTGAGCCTTAGTTTCTTCATCTTTCAAAATCTTATTTTACCGGTATTGCCTCTAGGTTATTCTATACATTAAGAGAGATAATACACAGAGGTCAATTTCAGGGTGCTTGGTACAGGTGGGTCTTCAACAAGTGGAAGTCTATCTCTATTGCAGCGTGTCCCTGCTTCTTTCACTGTGCTTCCCCCAGCTTGTAACAAAACAGCTGTTTTCCCACTTATTGTCTGCCCCTCTCTCGAGACTGGGTTCATCACAGTACCTGGAACAGTGCCTGGTACACAGTAGGTGCTCAATAAATATTTGCCTGATGAATAAGTGATTGAATGGGGCCCATGCAAAAAAGTGGGGGTCAAAGGGCATGTGGATTGGGGGTTCAGGTGGGCCACAGTCTACTGGACTCACCTTACCTCTGTCTTGGGCCTCAGGAACAGCACGTGCATCACCCACCCCAGCCTCCCTGCCCTGCCCAGGGTCCCATCCCCATGTGTCATTGGAACGGACTTTCCTGCCTCCCTGTGTATTCAGGGGCTGGTGAGAGAGGCTGATGGGAGCTGGGACCCACTCTGGGCATGGGGGTGGGGTGGTGGGTGCCCTCCAGGCTGGGTGCCCCTGGATTCTCCTCCCAGACGCTTCCCGCTTGGGGGACCCTCACCTCTCGACAACTCAGCTGTTTCTCCTCAGGGTCTAATCAGGGGCCTCAAATCCCTTCCCTGGAGCAGAGCCAGAGACCAGTGTTTTAAGCAAGTTTTGAGGATGTGCCTGATCCCACCGCTGTGGTCCACTCAGTGCCAGGTCTCCCAGATCTCAGACCCGGGCCCTAACTGATGGCAGTGCCAAGAGGGGCGAGAGGCCAGCAGCCAGCTTCTGGCTCATGCCAAGAAGTCACTGAGCCAGTCCCATCTGTGTACCCAGGCAGGAGAAGGCAGGAGAGGAGTTGCCCCAGGGACGCTAGGACCCCAGAGAGTGGCCTGCTGCACCCCACAGGGACCGCAGCGAGGGCCAGGCTGAAGGGTAGCTTCTCTCAGAAATTCTGAGTGGTGAGGCTGAGGGAGAAAATAGATCCGATGACGTTGACACCGAGGATGGGCCTTCCAGTTTACAGAGGCCACGTGCTGGGAGTGTGGGGGGTGGTGTCTGTGCCAGAGACAGAGCCGGAGAGAGATGAAGAGAGTGGGCTGGGGTGGCATGGGAGACAAATAGAGACAGGGACTTACCTAGCAAAAGATAGAGAGGGAGAGACAGAGAGCAAAGAGAGAGATTATGAGAGAGTCTCTCAGAGGCAGAGAGAGACCCGCGCAGAGGGGCACTGAAGCAGAGAACCAGAGCGCAGGGCCAGCGGGCAGCCTGTGTGTGTCGCAGAGCAGAGGGACAGTGAGCTTGCCGGGGCTGCATGTCTGCGTGCTGGGGCTGGGACTCCCATGCACGCTGCGAGGAGTGGGCCAGTGTGGCTGACGCTTGCTGAATTAGAGGGAAAATGGGGGGGGCAGGTATTTTGCATCGAGGAGGAGTGACTCCTCTTCATGTGACTGTTCCCGTGTTTCTGTGATCACGAGTGTGCTGTGTGTGCACGTGTGTCAGTGTGTGAAGGAGGGCAGGGCTCAGTGTCCCCTTCGACTGACTCCGTGTGCTGACGGCCCCCGGCTGGTGGGCTGCAGGGCCGGGTGGAGTCTGGTGGTGGGCGGCCGGACACACGCCCTCAGCGGGGGAGGCCAGGGTGTCAGCCGCCAAGGCCACGGGCAGTGAAAGTGAGCTGTAAAAGGGCCACTTCTCTTCACTGCTGTTCATTTGACACTCTCTAACCCAGAAGCCACCTGTTCTGCCATCAGTCACCCAAGGAAAACACAGCTTTCCTGAAACCAGGAATTGGACAGAGAGTCCCAGGAGGGGGTGAGCCGGGGGGAAATGCCCGCCCTCGTCACTTCCAGGGGGCCCCCAGGCACACCCTGTCCTCCGAGAGGCCCGAGTCTACCCTCCAAGAGCTAAAAAAAGTCACTCTCAATCTGGCACAAACCCGGTACATTTAAGGGGCGCAAGGGGGCAGGGGCCCAGAGTGCCCACCTTGGGGATGGTGAAGGAATAGCTGTTGCCAGGGTGGCACAGTGGGGACTGTGCCCTGGGGGAGCTGCCATGTGAACCATCTGTCTCTGAGTGGGGAGGGGGCAAGGGTGGGTGTGGGGTGGGGCTGGCACTGGAGCCAGGCCAGGGCTCGGGGGGCAGGCAGGACGGCTGGGGCAGGGGAGGGACCTGGCTTGGAGGCAGGCCTGGGGCTCTGCCCAGCAGCGGCGCCCCGGCCAGCGGAGGCCCGGCCATGCCCCGCCATGCCCCGCCTCGGATCGCTTGTTAATTTCATCGTTTAGCCCGTTTATGGTGTTCCCAGTTGCTGTTGCTTTTATAAACAAGCATTTTGGTGACCTTCCCCTCCGGACATCAGCTCCACAAGAATCCCGAGCCCTGAACATTTATAAATAAGCCTTCTCTCAAGTTCCACAACAGGTGTGACCTCCCCCCCCCACCCCCCTCCCCTGTCCTGTCCGAAAACTGAACAGTTTCAACAAGCGAAGGGAAGCCACTTGGGCTGTCTTAAAGGGGTCGAGTGGAGGCCATGGCACGAGGCTGCCAGGAGGGCTGGCCCGCCTCCTCCTCCACTCCCCTCAGGCTGGGGGTCCCAGAGGAGAGGGCCAGGCTGGTGGGCAGTTGACCCCTGACCCCACTTTCCCCAAACACCCACACCCCAGAGCCTATGGTCTGAGACGGCTTCTTGGCTGATGGAGTGTATCTGAGTCAGGCCTCTCCTCCCAAAGGAGGTCTTCTCAAGCCCCCCAACCCGCTTTCCTCCAGTTTGCTTCCCGTTTTCTCCCCTCGCTGGCCCCACCCCAACAAGTATCGAGCATGCCCCCTTCTTCCCTGCCAAAAGCTCTCTGATTCATAATTTGCAACATTTTATATGTATTTATTTAACAAGCATTCATTTATTCAACAAATATTTATTGAACTCCTACTCTGAACAAGACACTGTGCCAGGGATGGAAAGCTGGGGAGACCCAGCCCTGTCCCTAAGGAGCTCACCATCTAGCAGGGCAGAAAGAAAAGGAGTTAAGACAAGCAGGCCATGGGGTGCCGAGTTTCCTGATCTAAGTGAGCAGAGCAGGTCTGCTGTGGTTTGAATGTGACCCCCAAAGTTTGGGTGTTGGCAACTTAATCCCCAATGCAACAGTGTTGAGAAGTAGGGCCTTTCAGAGGTGATTAGGTCACGATGATGAAGATGGTGGCAGTGATGACTGAGAAAGATGAGGAGGACGCATGTGAGGGTGACGGCGGAGATGGTGCAATTGAAGATGGTAGTGGCGGATGTGACGGGATGATGGTAAGGACAGTGACGATGGTGATTATGGTGGAGCTGGTGGTGATGGTGGCGGTCACTGTGCTAGTTGAACTGCTGGTGATGGTGCTGATAGTGGTCACGGTGGTGGTGGTGTATCATGGTGGTGATCGTGGTGGTAGTACTGGTGCCTGCGGTGAGGCTAGCATTGGAGGGGATGGTAATGGTGGTGGTGGTTGACAGTGGTGATGTTGGTAGCAATGGTGGTGGCGATGGTGATATTGGTGATGACAGTAGTGATGGCAGTAATGGCTGTGGTGGTGATAGCAGTGGTGATCATGGTGGTGATCGTGGTGGTGCCGATGGTCACGTTGGTTGCGGTGGTGATTATGTTGATCATGGTGGTGGTTATATGGTGGTGACGGTGGTGACGGTGATGATGGTGGTGACAGTGGTGACGGTGGTGAGGTGATAGTGATGGTGGTGATAGTTTTGATGGTGATGACCGTGGTGATCACGGGGTGGTTGTGATGGTGCTCACGGTGCTCATGGTGATCGAGGATGGTGGCAGTGATCCTGATGACAGTTGTCATGATGATGGTTGAATCAAATCAAAAGGAGTATTTCCCCCAGTTTAGCCCAAGGCAGGAAGGTAGGAAATCCTAATCATGCTGGTAAAAGACCGCCAAGGTCACAATTCAGTTCTAAATGCCAAGTGTGATGATCAAGGTACAGATGGGGACAGGGGAAGAAGCAGAGAGTCTTTGAACCAGGAAGCCTGAGTGCTAGACAAAGATGGGACCAGATAGAGCATGGGGCTCAGATCCAAGTCTGTCCCCAGCGGGTTTGGGGGGAGTTGCCTTTTGCCTGGTCTTTTAGCCCTTCCTTTCCTGCCACTCCTGGTGAGGCCCCTGACCTCCAGCCACATCAAGCTAGTACATAGGTGCCAGGTGGGCCCATGACCCAGAGGACTCCTGCACAGCAGGAATCTCAGAGTAGACATGAGCCACAACAGTGTGAGTCTTGGGGGTGGCATGGGGGTCAGACAGAGGAACCTGCGGACAGAGGACCCTTGTCCATCTAGGTAATAAGGACCTAGAGAATGGTCCCTCACATGTGTCCTGTGATTCGCAGTTTAAAAGGAACTTTCTCGTCCCTTCTCTCTTGAGATGGGGCTACTATTCACCTTACAGATGAGGAAAGGGCTCCACCTGGGACCCCCTTTCTCCTCTTCTGACCCTAGTGGCTTGTCTTGTCTTCTGGAGGCATGGCCGCCTCCTCCAGAAGCTCCCCCGAGCAGCCTCAGATGACCATATCCCTCTCCTCTGGACACCTTGGTTCCATGATGGCTGCGCCACGGTGCAGGAGCCTGATTCTCTGTCTTGCTCCGCAATCAGTCTGATTGTGAGCTCGCTGCGGGCAGGAACCTGCCTTCCTGCCTTTTACCTCCAGCCCCGGGTATTTGGCACAGAGCCTGGCTCAGAGGGTGCTCAGGAAACACCAGATCTATTAATCTATTGAGGTCACTAGCTGAGTCAGGCCCCTCTGCTGCCCTGAGACCCCCTAGAGTCAGCGCCCCCACTCAACTCTCCCGTGGGCACAAGCCAGGCCTCAGGAGAGAGGACAGAGCGTGGGCGGGCCTGGCTCAGCTGCCAGTTTGGGGCCGGCAGAGGGAGGATTTGGGGCTGGGAATGCAACAGCCGTGCGGCTGCCTTTGAATCATCTGACTGTCCTGAGGGACTGGCTGATGGCCGACGGCACCATGAATTTCACAGCATTAGACCCAAACCAGCCTTGTCTGCCCTTGACTTGTCCTTCCCCCCAGGGGCTGGGGGCTCCCCTGGGGCTTGTCTTGGAAGAGTCAGCCAAGCTCTGGAGGACTTGGGCTGGATTTTGGCCAATAGATCCAGGCTGCAGGTGAGGGAGGGCTCCCCGTCCCTGTGGGTGGCAGGTGCAGCAAGACCAGTGGCCGTGAGCCTTTGGAAGAGTTGCCCCCCCCCCAGGTCCCAGGTGGTCAGCTTAGAGTCCTCCCTGCTTGCCCACCTCTCCGGGTGTTTGCAGGGGGGTAGGGAAGTCTATGAAAAAGTTAGTGGTGTCATCACTGTTGGTAATAACAATAAAATAGGGCCCCTCATCTTTTGTGCCGTGCTGTAGATTCATGAAGAAGAAAGTGCCCTCACTCACGTTGTCTCGTTTGAGCCTCAGAATGACCCCGAGGGTCGACAGTGCAATAATAACAGCAGTAGCTGTGGCACCGGGGTCTGGTGCCTGCTGGGTGCCGGGCACTGTGCTAAGTGCTTTATCCTGGCACATTGGCTCCTCTGGGGCTCGGACACCCTCCCCTTGGCAAGCTCGGTAGCTCTGAACACGTTGTCCCCGCCACCTCCCAGCCTCAGCTCCCTGGAGCCGACTGCTGCGCCCTGGCACTCCCCAACAGCCCCCCACACGGGTGGGGGACACTCTCTCCATTGTCCCGACTTGGGAACTGAGGATCAGAGAGGGGCAGTGTGCAGCAGGGAAACAAGCCAGAGCTGGAGGCTCCTCTGCCTCACGCCCTGTGTGACCCTCAGCAAGCCCCTCCCCCGTGTGGTCCTCAGCCCCACACCCCATCTGTGCAGTTGTGGGGAAGGGGGCGCTGACTGAATGAGTGCCAAGGGTTCACCCACGTAGCGGTATTTTCTGAGCACCTGTAACCTGCCTAACTGTTCTAGGGCAGGAGACACGGTGACGAACGGGACCGTACAGGTGCCACCTTCAAGGGGTTACAGCGTCCATGGAAGTTACAGGCAGGAGACAAGAGGAACGGAAGCTAGGTGGTGATAAACCCTATGAAGGCAGTCAGACCAGGTGTGGTGACAGTGCCCAGGGCTTCCGCGGGGGGTGAGGCCAGGGAAGGTGACATTAGGCTGAACGACAAGAGCAGAGGAAGGGCCCTGTCTTCAGGCAGCATCAGGGTCTGAGTCTGACAATCTGGGGTCACTTCGCCTGGAAGTGGCAATGGTAAGACTCGAACCCAGGCTCCTGGCTCCCAGCCCTTATCACGGGAGCCACCTGTTCTAAATAAAGCCGGCTGGGCACCAGCAGATCAGCGTGCTGGTTAAGACTGAGGCTGGTGATTCTGGCGTCCCCTTTCCCTTCCCAGTGGTGTAGCCCAGGGAGTCAGCTGGGGCAATTGCAGGGCTCACCTCATTGCTTTCCCTTCTCTTAGGGATCAGTGTCCAGGAAAGGGTGTGACCTGCCCGGGGCTTCAAGGGAGGCAGTGACACAGCCAGGACTAGAACTTGGAGCTCTGGACTCCTGGGACAGTGCTCCTCCCGCTGTCCACTTCCCTAAGTCAAATGCGGGGAGGTCTCTGTCTTCTGGGCCTGGCTGTGGGAAGTCCAAGGCCTCCTGGGAAGAGATGATGGACGTGGGCTGGGCAGCTCAGGCCTCTGGCTTCACAGACCCGATGCAGAGTCCACTCCAGGGCAGAGCTTCAGTCTCTTTCCAATAAAATGGTGACCTATCACCGAGCGTCAGGCTGGGTCAGGCACATTCCATACACCGTCTCCTACAAATCCCACATCCCCCGGTGGGACTCTCTCCATTTCGCCAGTGAGGAAACAGGCTCAGAGAGGTGAAGGAGCTTGCCCCAGGTTCTGCAGCAGGAAGCTGGCTGAGCCCAATTCGAACCCCACTCTGCCAATGGCAGCTGCCTAGGGATTCATTTGGTCTATTTAGTAACAAATATATGTGTTTTTCTTACTAAGCGCCCACTCTGTGCCAGGCGGTGTTTCAGGCGCTGAGGACACAAAGTCCCTGCTCTCAAGAAGCTGTCTGGTCAGGGCAGCAGACACTAGACCAACAACAAGTGAGCCTCTCACTGCAAACACCATATAGCTCGTTCTCCCACCTTCTTCAGGTCTGGCACAAAAGTCACCTTCTCAGTGAGATGTTCCCTAGACACCTTGTCTAAGGTTTTCTCCCTGTCTAGCTTTGTTTTTTTCCTCCTTTTGGCACTTACTATTATCTAAGATACCATACATTTAACTTACTTATCTTGATTATTTTTTGTCTCTTCTACTAGATCAGCGGTTGGCAAACTACTAATCTAATCTGGCCCACCGCCTGTTTGTGTATGGTTGGCAAGCTAAGAATGGTTTTTACATTTTTAAATGTTTAAAAAATAATCAAAAGAAGAATGATATTTTGTGACAGGTGAAAATGATATGAAATCCAAATTCCAATATCCATAAATAAAGTTTTATTGGAACACAGCCATGCCCACTCATTTACGTGCTGTCTATGGCTGCTTTTGCGCTATGATGGTGGAGTCGGACCAGCCGCGGCAGAGACTGCATGCGGCACGCTCAGCTTTGCACTGCTGGCTGCTCAGTGTATTACAAATTGCAGTGCTGTGGTTGTAACTCATTTTGGCTTTGGCCCACAAAGCGTAAATATTTACTATCTGGCCTTTTGAGCAGACTGCAGACCCCTGCACTAGGAAGTTGCTGACCCCTGCATTAGACTGCAAGCTTCATAGGGCAGGGCTTTTTGTCTATATATTTACTACTGTATCACCGGCATCTAGAACAGTGCCTGGATGTCTGCATCTGGACATGATAGAGTAACAGGGTCGGATTTACCTTCTGTCCTTAAAGTACCAGAGAACTGGACAAAATCTATGAATCAATGGTTTTCAGACATTGGACAACAGGCAGCATAGGATGGGGATTCCTAGGAGAAGGAAAACAAAGGAGATGAGCCCTACAGTTGCTCCAGCTCACCCTCTGGAGAAAGTCACCAGGCAGGGAAAGAGAAAGGCAAAATAGAGTCACTGAGCTGAGAGACAGAATTTGGAGTTAAGGAAGGCAGAATGACTAGAATTTGTGGGCAAAATACTGAAGAGTACGAAGGTGCAAAGAGAGAGAGTGCAGAGATCTGAGGAGGGGTCCCCTCTCACCAGCCAGAGTGGAAAGATCTCCTTCTACAAGAGGTCTTCAAAAAGTTCATGCAAAGACTCATAGTTTCTTTCCACTCCATTTTTCCACCAACTTTTTGAAGTACCTTCACACGTGGGGCATCAGGTAGAGTCCTCAGAAGGGCACTGCCTTAGGAGGGGGGCCAAATTAGCCCCAGACTAACGCTGCTCTGGACTAATGCCAACAAAGCTTAAAAGCATGCCTTGGTAGCAAACCAATTCCAAATAACCTAGGTGTATCCTAGAACGAAGCTAGCAATATTTAAAGGAATACAACAAAATCCAGCACCGTACAATGTAAATTTTAAAATGTAGATTGAACAAATAAGTAAATGGACGATGGATGGTGGGAGCCAGGTTTCTCATAGTTGGAGAGGGAGATTCCAGATAAACAAGGAGGAAAGGTTCGAATGAACTCTGTGGATTAGAGTTGAAGACATCAGTATGAACTCATGTTTAGCTTAATGTAGAAATAGATGAATGGATACAGAAGCTATATATAGATATGTGTGTATGCACAGATTCTGTCTGCCGAGCGGGCCTAGAAGTGAA
Organism: Galeopterus variegatus; assembly: GCF_000696425.1. Classification (NCBI taxonomy): domain Eukaryota; kingdom Metazoa; phylum Chordata; class Mammalia; order Dermoptera; family Cynocephalidae; genus Galeopterus; species Galeopterus variegatus. The sequence goes on along the minus strand of NW_007729289.1, from coordinate 81,480 downwards.
GACACCCTAGTAGCAATGAGCACATCCAGCCAGATCTTTGTTTCTAATACCACTCTTCCATAAAAGGAGAAATGGCAGGTTTTAGGATCAGAGCAAGAAAAATACAAGATGAGGCAGAACATCTCATTGTACTAGAAAGTAAGGAAGTACTCAAAAATCAGGACGTACATGTCAAAGGGACATAAGAACCAATCCAAAGTAGCTCCCAAAGTAGGGCCAAAGCTGGAACAATTAGGACAATAGAATAAATTATATATTGGATTATAATCCAAAGTATAAAATAAACATACATGAGTCCATACTGATATAAATACATGATCGAATAAATAAAGTGGAGAGTAGAGGTAAATTTTTCCTACTGAAGAATTCCCAATAATATGTATAGATTCTCTCCCTATGGGAAGTGGAGCTCAGTTCCCATCTCCATGAGTGTGAGCTACACTTTGAGACTTGCTTCCAAAAACAGAGTAGGGAAAGGAAAAAATAGTCACTTTACTATTGCTAGTGGAGAAACCTACAAACACCACCTTAACCAAGTGATGAGGGTTAACATCTCTGGTGATGTCATGTGCCTGTCATATAAGCCCTAACAATGTGATGAGAAGGACCCTTCACCTTGGTGGTGGTATTCTTTCCCCAAACCCATAACTCTAATCTAATCATGAGACAAACGCCGATCGGGGGACATTCTATAGGATACTTGGCCAGTACTCCTCAAGACTGTCAAGGTCATGAAAAATAAGAAAGACTGAGAAATTCACAGGCCAGAGGATATTGGCATGACAACTAAATGCAATGACATGAAAACTAAATGCAATGTGGTATTCTGGAATTAGGTCCTGGAATAGAAAGAGGACATTAATGGAAAAACTGGTGAATCCTAAATAAAGTCTGGAGTTTAGTCAACAGTAATATGCCAATGTCAGTTTCTTAGTTTTGACAAATGTACCATAGTAATGTAAGATGTTAACAATGGGGAAAACCGGATTTGGGGTGTATGGGAACTCTCTGTACTATCTTTGCAACTTTTCTACAAATGTAAAATTATTCCAAAATTTTAAAAATTATTTTTGAAATGTCCATCACTCAATGAAAATTACCAGGCAAGCAAAGAAGGAGAAAAATATGACCTATAATCAGGAGAAAAATCAATCAATAGAGATAGACCCAGAAATGTCACAAATGATAGAGTTAGCAGATAAGGACATTGAGAACAACTATTATTAATATACTTTTCATGTTCAAGAGGATAGGGGAAAGCATGAACATAATGAGATAAATAAAAATATTTAAAAGACTCTAATTAAACTTCTAGAGATGAAAAGTGCAATCAGCATCTGAAATGAAAAATACATTGGTTGAGACTGAACACAGGTTAGATACTGCAGAAGAAAATATTGGTGACCTTAAAGTCATAGCAATAGAAAAAATCTAAAATAAAATATGGAGGGGGAAAAAGGATTGGGGGCAAAAATAAACAAAATTTACCAGAGCCTCCTGTCCCTCCTGTGGGACAACATTGAGAGGTCTAACACACACGTAATTGGAGATCCAGAAGGAGAGGGTGAGAATGGAAAAGATATTTGAAGCAATAATGGCTAAAATTTTTCCAAATTTGATGAAAACTATAAATGTACAGGTCCAAGAAGCTCAAATGAATCCCAAACAGAAAAAAACATGAAGAACACCACACTCAGGCACGTCATGATCAAATTGCTAAAAACCAGTGATGCAGAAACAATGCCTGGCACAAATTTCCAATAAATATTTGTCAAATATTGAAATGATTGAAATTAATAAATATCTAGAATGTGCAATAAAAGCTATGAAGAACAGTAAGACAGGATAAAGGGAGAAGGGAGGGCTGGGCCCAGAGGAAGGGCGTATGCTGCTTCCACAGGGGACAGAGTCTGAAGGAGATGAGGAGGCCAGCTGCCTGGGCGTCTGGGCAAGGGATCCAGGCAGAGGGAATGGCACATGCAAAGGCCCTGAAAAGAAACTAGGCCCAGTGCATTCAAGGAACAGCATGCAAGCCAGTGTAATGGGAATGAGCCAGGGGACGGAAGCAGATGAGATCAGTGAGGTTGGGCTTTGTGGTCAATGTAAGGACTTTGGCTTCTACATTGAGCGAAAAGGGAGTCATTGGAGGGCCTTGAGATGAGAAGTGGAGTGATCTGGGCCGGCCTGGTGGCGCACTCGGTAGAGTGCGGCGCTTGGGAGTGCGGTGGCGCTCCCGCTGAGGGTTCAGATCCCATATACAGACCGGTCTGCTCACTGGTTGAGCGCGGTGCGGACGTGACACCGAGGGTTGCGATCCCGTTACCGGTCACGAAAAAAGACAAAAAGGAAAAAAAAAAAAAGATGTGGAGTGATCTGGATGAGGTTCTAGAAGGTTCACTCTGGACCACAGGGGGCAAGATTAGAAGTAGGAAGACTCTTTAGGAGACCATCACAATCGTCCAAAGGAGAAATGATGGAGATTTGGACTGAGCCACATCAGCGGGGATGGTGAGACGTGGAAGGATTCTGGATTGTCTTTTGAAAGTAGAGACACGAGGATTTGCCAAGGGGTTGGATGTAGCATTGAGAGAAAGGGAAGTAAAGAAAGATTCTAGAGCTTTGAGCCTGGGTAGTTAGAGGAATTGTGTTGCCATTTATAAGAAGGGAAGACTTGGTGATGTGCAAGTTTGCAGACGGCAAATGTGCACTATGGCAGACATCACTAACAGACCCCTACACTCTTTCTCACTGATCTTAGACATGGCCTTAGAATTCTAGGGCCGGCCCGGTGGCGCACTGCCACAGTGCGCCGCTTGGGAGCACGGCGGCCCTCCCGCCGAGGGTTCGGATCCCACATACAGACCGGCCGCTCACCGGCTGCTCACTGGCTGAGCGAGGTGCGGACGCAACACCAAGGGTTGCGATCCCGTTGCCGGTCCCGGTCCGGTACGGGCGCGACACTGAGGGTTGCGATCCATTGCCAGACACGAAAAAAAGACAAAAAGGAAAAAAAAAAAAGAATTCTTCTCAACACAGCGCACGTAGCAGGTCCTTCCTAGTGCACTTAGGAGGCAACAGGTGTGGCAGTTGACAGTTTGGTGGGGGGTCTGATTCCCTGGGTTCACATCGTGGCTCCCCCACTAAGTTGCTAATGACTTTGGACAAGTTACTTCATTATTTTGGGCCTCCGTTTCCTTACTTATTAAATGTTTCTGAATTTCCTAGTTTTCTAATATATTAAATGGGGTGATCCTCGGCAGTTATCTCATCGGGTTTTTGTGAAGATTAGATAACAGGACTATGAAGAGGCCTACACATGGGGCCTGGAAGACAGGAAAGGCCCCTCAAATGGTGGCTGGTGCAGGCCCCCACGATTAGCCATTGGTCTGCCAGTCTTTGCCTGACGAGGAGCGACATTTACGGTCCCAGGAATGGGTGAGCAGGGAACAGAGGAGCCCGGGAACAAGTGCTCAGGTTTGATCTCTGCCCTGTGGGTCCTTAACCAGAGTTCTGAAGAAGCCTGCATGGGCCGAAATGAAAACTCTCCCATTTTTGGACGGTGTGAGCAGTCGTTGAAATATAAGAAGTCGCTGTTGAAAAATGTCCCTGCTGTGAGTGCTGCTGGGTGGATTAGCTGGCATTCCTTCTCCTCCATTGAGCGGAGTCGCAAGCTAATAAATATTTCAGAATCGGCTGTATTCAATCCAGCCCTTGTCCCGTTTGACGTCTGTTCTCTCAGCTTTCAGAAGGAGACAGGTGCAGAAGGATGAAAAGGGATTTAATTACTAAACATCCCCTACTCCCAATATGCAAACACTTGCTGTACTGTACACACACCTACTGCACATGGTCACGCACACCTCGGGCACTCACACCCACGTGCAAGCACAGCCCTGGGCACACACGTACCCGTGGGATCAACCCCGCTAAGTGATTCCCCAGTGCAGTGCTGTGTTCACACATGCAGGCCGGCACACAACTCACATAGGACCATGCATGGCACATGGGCAAACAGTACATGTGGCCACACATGTGCCCAAGCATGTATGCGGTATCCATCCGTGGGTGATAACACAAGCATGTTTACAGTCAATATTACATGGGCATACGTGTACACATACATTTGTAACATGTGCTCACAGGGATGGGCACACACCCAGTAATATAGTCACGCAGATGTTCATGTCTACATATACACACGTGCGATGTGTTTCTGAAAAAAGAAAAATTCAAAGGCCCTATCATAGTCAAGCCATAAATTCACTATAGGAGGAGATTAGGTAATTTAGTGAAAAGGCAAATGGAATTGGGCATATAGGCCTTTCACACTGAAAACTTCCATTTTCCTTGACATATGACTTAGCACATGTACGCAACACACAAACACACACCTGTGCAGCACACAGACCTACAGGGCCACATACGTTATGCCAAAACGTGCGTCTTCTCCCCTGTATCTGATACCCATGGTAGTGAGTGCGCCTTGGATGGACACACTCCTGTGCATGCAGGCACATGCATACACGGGCACACCTGACACACACACACACACACGCACGCACGCACACTCACCCCCTCTCTGCTGGGAATCTTAGCTCTTTCTCCTTTGGCTGCCTGTTTTCCGGGTGGCTGGGGGACTCAGAGGCCTGAAGAAACAGAGAATTTTGAAAAGGGCAGGACCAGGCGTTTGGCCCTGATGTGGACAGAGGAGATCGTGCCTCTGGGTCCCATCTCAGTAATGAGGGCTGGGCTGGGCTGGGGGCAGTTAGGAGGTAGGAAGCAAACCTGGGGCAGAATCTGACTAGCTTCCCTTCAGATTTCCTGATAGCCACCCTCAGGCTGGCCACACTGGCACAGGGGACCAGGCCCCTCCTCAGAAGTGCTGGAGACCCCATCACTAAGACCCCACCCGAAAATTTGAGAAGCCCCAGCAACTGGCCTGTGCTTTGTCCCCATTCAGGCTTTGCTCGTTCATGGGTGGAAGAGCCAGTGAGCAATTTCCCGGTGTTAGGCAAGACCTGGGACTATCACCTGCTCTGTGCCGTGAGCAATCCTTAAGGGCCTGTTTCTCCTTGAGCACCCTGTCCCAGCCAGACCAGGTCTGTGGGTTAGCCTCAGCCCTCAGGGGCTAGCCTTCACCCTTAGTCAAGCAGCACCCAAGCATGATTTTTTTCCAAACATGGCCATTGCAAGCAGACAGGGGTTGGCAGGGCTGGGAGGCTTTCAAATAACCAATCAGTAGGCCCTATGGAAATGTATGCAAATGAAAGATGCAAAATAGCACTGAGCCTTTTTGCATCTGCAACCAGCCCGACCACCTGCCCTAGGTGAGCACTTCCTTCCCTTTGACAGAAAGGATGAGAGCTCCGAGTCCTGCAGGAAGCAGGCTGTAGGTCTGAGGTCCCCGCCACTGTGCTGGCCCAGGGACATCCATTATACTCCCAGGCCCAGCACACTCCTGTGCTTGGGAGTGCAGGTCCTCCTTATCCTGCCCCAGCCTCAGCCGGCCCTGTCCACACTCGCACTTACACTCAGTCACACTCATTTTCAGCTCAACACACACTTACCCATGCACAATTATGCACAAATGTATACACACCTGCACACTTGTATATGCAATCATTTGTGTAACCAACCCACATATGTGTCAGACTCATTGTACACACGCAACCTTGCACACACTCACTCTTACACACACACAGCCACATATACTCATACGTATCTTTGTATTTGTACATTCATGTGCACTTACATCTTTGCACACTTGCTCACATGCATGAATCACTTACAAGTGTTAACAGGCCTGTACATGCTTATCCTTGACCGTGTAGGAGCCCACGGATCTGTGTTCCATAAGACCAGGAATCCAGGATGCTGGCAGAGGCAGGTGGCTGGGGCCATGCCCTGCTGGAGAGCTCACTTCCTGGAGGCTGCCCGAGGGGCCCACAGCCAGGGCCCAGCCTGGCCCCCGTGGGCTTCCCTGGTGGATGGGGACCCCCTACCACAAACACCCCTAACAGCTTTCAGGACAGGCAGGCGGGCACTCCTGGGCTGATGCCTCCCTCAGGAAGCGGTAATTGAGGGGTAGGGAATTAGATAATCGGCACCGCCAGGGAGCAGGGATGCGCCGTGTAGTCTTTGTTCCTAGAATGAGCAAGCGGGGAAGGGATGTGAGGAACCCAGCCAAGCTGGGGTGCCCGGAGGGTGGGGGTGGGTCCTCTCATCCTCCATGTGTTAAGTGGGGTTTGGCAGGTACCCTTCGGCCTCGAGCCCACTGGTGGGAGGGTGATCTTTGGGGGCCTGAGAGCTGCTACATTGCACACCCGAGCCACACCACTGACTTGCCCGCGCCCTCCCCTCCACCACTGTGTACCAGAGGCTGCAGAGAGCCCAGGAACAGGATGGGCCTGAGTTCAAATCCTGCCTCTTTCAGTTATTAGCTGTGCAGACTCAGAAGAGTCCCCTAAACTCTCACGCCTCAGCTGCCTCCCCACGACCCTCCTGGCAAGCAAGGTGCTCCTTTTCAGCTCCCCGAGCACTAGTCACAGTGCCCACTTGGAGCTCGGACCCTGTGCCGGGCTGGGCTGAGGGTCTTGTGCGTACAGTCTCGTCAAGTCCCCCCAACACCCATGAAGGCAGGGCCCTTGTCATGACTCTTCCCATTTTATAAAGGAGGAAACTGAGGCATGGGGAGGTCATAGGAATGGCTGGGTTCATGAGCTAGTAAGAGACAGAGACTGGGTTTGAACCTAGATCTCTGTGATGCCAGGGCCCACAAGCCCCACCCCCAGCAGGTCCAGCAAAGAGCCCACAAGCTTTGTGACATTTTGGTACCCACGTAAGTGGGGCAATAACAGGGGACTTTGGGGAGTGGGCAGTCACCTTTTCCAGCCTCTCTTTGATGCCAGCACCCCAGCCAGAGCACGGCCACTTGCCTCCATGTGTGCTGTACACGTCCTCACACACGTGAGCACTGCTTTGCCATCGGGGCCCACCTCCGAGCACCAGCCACCCCACAGCGGTGAGCAACGATCCCCCTCATCCACGAGTTCACCCTCTGTGCTTTCAGGTGCTCACAGTCAAGCACGGTCCGAAAATAGGCGGGTACAGAACAATAAGATATTTTGATAGGGAGAGATCACATTCACATAACTTTTATTATAGTATATTGTTATAATTGTTCTATTTTATTAGTAGCTATTATTGTTAGTGTGCCTAATTTATAAATTAAACTTTATCATAGGTACGTGTGTATAGAAAAACATAGTATATATGGGGTTCAGTACCATCTATGATTTCAGGCACCCCTTGGGGGTCTTGGAATGTATCCCATATGGATAAGGGGGGACTACTGTTCAGCCACAGCCCCATTGTACAGACGCAATCACCGAGGCCAGGGAGGGGTAGGGTCTTCTCCAAAGGCATTCTCTGGGCCTTGGTTTCCTCTTCTGTTACATGAGAGGGTTGGACTCTCCCTCATCCCTTCTCAGATCCTCCTTTCTCTGTCTCCACAGGCCTCTGGTACCTCGAAGCCAAGATCAAAGGGACTAGAAAGGTTTTCCAAACTGCGGGGCATTACATGCACCCCCCTCACCCGCATCCCTGCAAAGATGGCCAAGCATGCAGCTGCCATGGGGCATTTGCTCCTTCTCCAGCACCACCATCCTACGCTCTTCCTGTCTGGTACTGGATGGACAGAGCACTGGAGTGGGAGTCCCAGCCCCCGATCCTGCTCTGACTGAACTCTTCTTCACCTCTGACCTGGGGCAGGAGAGCACGGCACCCAGCACGTGGACCATGACATAGTCCCCTCCCCTTCTCGAGCCTCAGTTTTCTCATGTGTAAAATGGGATGATGATGCCACCTTTCAGGAGCTCAGACAGACAGAAAAACTGGCGCAGAAGTGTGATAACTGCTTCACGTACTGAGCAGGGGCGATGGGCCTGGCCTGTGCTTTACCTGCGTCCTCTCCTCCAGCCCCACAAAAGTCCTACAGGGCTGGAACTCCCATCCTCCTGCTGTTCCTCCGCCTGGAATGCTTTTGCCTTCTGGGGTTGACCTCCCAGCTCAGGTTGCGAACCCCTGGCCCAACTTCCTCCCCTAATTTCCTCCTTATCCTGGGGGAGCTCGCTGGGTATTTAATTCCTTTATCTTGATTCTTGTCTGATTCTTGTCTGTCTCTTACAGTAGGACATGAGCTCTTGGAGGGCAGGAATTTTCTTGGTTTTCCTCACTGCTGCTATTCTGGTGCCCAGAGCCGTGCCCAGCACCTAGCAGGTGCTCAGTATATATTTAGTAAATGAACACCCATTTCACAGATGAGGAAACTGAGGCCCAGAAAGGTTCTATGAGCTGTTTGGGTGGGTTGTGAGGCCAGCCCTCTGAGAAGCCCACCGGCTGCCCCCCTCAGCCCAGTCCTGGCCCAGGGCCTGTGTTCCCCTTCCAGCCTGCTCTAGGGGGTGGTGGTGATGGGCAGACAGTCCGCCCACCCCTCGGTGGCCAGAGGCTGGGAGGGGCCCTGGGGGCGAGGTAGGAACCCAAGCCTTCCCCTTCCCCCTCCTGGGCTGCCTGGCCCCCACCTCAGGCTGGAAACCCGACACCCGCGGCCCATCTGCTGCTCCAGTCGCCCTGTGTCCTCCCGCCCCTGGAGGCCGCTGGGCTGGCGGCTGCAGAGCAGTGATTGTTCAGGACTGAATGGGCAGGCCAGGCGCCCACGCCAGGTGCAGCATTGTGAGAGCCCTGACACCTGCCTGGCGGGTCACAGGCCCTGCCTGCATGGACACTCGCCTGGCTGAGAGGAGCCGCCCACTCGCCTCCCTGGGGGCGTGGCTGGGGGTCCAGGCTCCTGCTGTTCCCCCCCATCCCTGGGGTAAAACACCCCAACAATATCCTGTGTCCCTGCTTGCTTGGGGCTGCCTTCCCTGCCCCTCCATCCCCCATTCCGCCCCTATTCCTCTCTTTGCCTCTCAGCTCTGGTGAGAGCCTACTCCAGAGGTCAGAGATGCCACCACTTATAATGGGCAAGAGACACAGCTCTCTGAGCCTCAGTTTCTTATCTGTAAAATGGGGCTAATCACAGAACCCTCCATGCAGGAGCATTAGGAAGATCAAAGGCTATATAGTCCACAGGCCACGCTGAACATATAGTGGGCGATAGGGAAAAGCAGGTATTCTTATTAAGACCTAGCAGTGTGCAGACAGGAGCCCAGGGGAGCTGGTCTCAGTCCCCAGCAGGCCCAGCCCAGGGAGCCCCCAGCATGCAGCTCCACCTGTCTCCCCTTGCCCGGCCTCCCGCCTGCTCTATGAAAATTTAATGCCGGGTAATGACAGTCTGGGCTAATGAAAGAGGCTTCTCTTCTGGCAAAAAGAGAAAAACAAACAAAAATCAACAACCTGCAAGGGGCATTAACTTTTCATGAGCTGGTCTCCCCACTGACGCCCCCTGCCCTGGCTCACCCGGGCAGCTCCAAGCCCCTCCTTCCCTCCTTCCCTCTCAGAGCTGGGGCTGGAAAGTCAGTGCTGGGGGTCGGGCAAGCTCAAGGGAACCTAGCTCTTTGGGGGGCATCTTCCCGGGGCTCTTCCACAGGGCACCTACCATCCCTGGGGAGGGAGGGGACCCCTGTGGGCTTTTGAGAGCCAGTGTTGGGCTCCAGGATGGGGCTTCAACCCTCAGAATCTTCTCTGGGCAGTGGGCAAGGGGTGGGTGGGAGAGAAGAGGATTGGCTCAGGGCCCCTCTCCCGTCCCCCAACAGCCTCCTCTGTAGCACGAGGTCCCAGCTGCTTGGCTGTCTGCTGCCAGCCGGGCTGGAAGTGGTTAGAGAAAAGGGCATGGGGCATCTCTCGCCCTCTTTCCCTCTCTTTGTGGTATCCTGGAGAGCCACTGGCTGCTGCCTGTGATATCCTGAGAGATGCGACAATTAATTTTCTTTTAATCAAGGTCAGATGAAGTAAATTGGTGCGGTTCTGCAGCCCTTCATTTTCTGTTTTTGCAGTGATGCAAAACAAATATGATCAAATTATGCTCCTTCTCACCTTATTGAATTAGGAAGCATGACTGATCAGAGGGAGTGGAAATGTTCTATACCATGTAGCACCCCCCCCACGCCCCCTCCACCCTAGCCTCAGTCTCCCTGGATTCACCAGGACTCAGCAGGTTCGCCTCCCCCAGGGACTCCAGGGTGTTGGAGGACAGCACCCAGCATGGTTGGTGCTCAGCAAATGAGTGATCGAAGGAATGAATGAGTGAGTGAGGGACAGACGCAGCTGTTCATGAGACAGAGCCGGGTCAGGCTGGGAGAATGACTCGCTTTGGTACAAATCAGAGCTGCCTCTGCGGAGGCTCTCTGTAGAACATCACTTTGTTTCTTCGTAGGATTTATCACTGTCTGAGCTGATCTTGTTCATGTGTCGATGGACATGTGCATTGACACATCTATTGTCATTTCTCCTCAAGATTTGTGCTCTGTGAGCTCAGAGCCTTGTCTGCCTTGTTCGTCACAAGTCCTGGCACATAGTAGGTGTTCAATAAATATTGGTAGGTGGGGTGAATGATTTTAATACATCCTGATTAAGTGGCTGGGGCTCTTGGCTCAGCCAGGGACACAGACATTGACAATGCTAAGGCTCTGTCACTGACATCACATGGAGATCTGAACTCAGGGCCACCAGCACTAATTGTGCATGGGAGGGTTGAGGTGACATTTGAGCTGGGTCTGAAAAGGTAAGTAGGTACAGGACAGCATGGGAGAACCTGCAGGCAGGGGAGCTGCACATGCAGAGGCTGGTGTCAGGGGTGACATCAACTCAGAGAGACGATGGCTAGCCTGCTGGGCAGGAGAGGCTGCCCCAAAAGAGACAGTGCTGCCTAGTGGTTAGAAATCTGCACTTGGGCACTTGGATCACCTGGGCTCAAATCCTAGCTTCTTCCTGAGACATTTCAGATTTTCTGTCACCCTCTCTCCAGTGCAGATGACAATCAACACCCCATCTCAGAGTCACCAAGGGAATGAATAAGGTGGCAATAGATGTCAGGTGACCTCACACGCTAAGCACCCAGTGAATGTTGGCCAGCATCATCATCACCGTCGTTTTTATTTCTGTTATGAAAGGCAGCTTGGGGCTCAATTGGGAAAGGACTTGACTGCCACACCAAAGAGGTGGACAGAGCACACAGGTACGTGGGTGTCTCAGCTGCCAGCAGGCCCAGCCCACGATGCTCAGAGCAGGGCAGACACGTTGGGCCTCTGTAAACAAATCACCTTGCAGGTACCAGAAGATCTGGCTGTTTGAAGGACCCCTGCCGAGCATCCTTCTCTAAAGCAAAGACTTTCTGTCGAGTGGATTATCCCCCTCGTATATCGGGTTAGTAAATTGAAAGAGTCAATTTTGCTTACAGCAAGGCTGCCCTGGGTGCCCTCTTACCTGTGGTCAAGAGTGCTGGAACCCTCTGACTCTACTGTGGGTAGAGTTCTGTCCTGGGTAGTGGTGGTGGCAGTGGGGAAACACTGATGACAGTCACGGTCCTTGAGGAGTTTAGAGCCTAGTTCGTACCACGATAATTCCCTTGTAGGAACAAATGAGGTGATGTAGAGAGAGGAAGGAGAAAAAGACCAACGAAGACTGGAGCAGCTACCTCGGCGCCCAGAGGCAGAGACGCTGATTCCACGGCACCGGGGTGGGAAGCCAGATGGCTTGGGGAGGCTTTCTGGAGGAGGCCAGAGTTTTAAATAGGGGTTTAACAGGAATATGGAGACAAGGAGGAGGCGTTCCTGGTGGAAGGAGAAGCATTCGGGAGGCTCGGGGCTGGGGGGTCCCCAAGGGCAAGTGGACAAGTGGGATTGTCCAGCTCTCGCTTCTGAGGGTGAAGCCTGCTGTGAAAACTCCCCCCAACCTGGTGCTCAGGAGCCTCTGGGAAGCCCTCTCTGAGCACACCAGGGCCCACCTGGGCCCACAGAACTACTTCTGCTGAGTCCTTGGGTCTTAGGATTTAAAGGCTTGAGGCTCACACCAGTGCCAGTCTCCAGCCAGACTCCGGGCAGCCTGCTGTCTTGGGCAAGCTTTGGTCTTCCGGGCTTTATCATGTTCAAGCTGTGTGACCCTGGGCAAGTGAATTGACCTCTCTGGGTACGAGTGGGAAGAACGTCCTAGACCTTGATCTCTTTGGGCCTGCCCTGCCTCAGGGGAGTCGGCTAGCTGGCTTCAGGTCCTCAGCCTGGGCTGGGGGATGGGAAGGTCAGAGGTACTTTGAGCAGATGGGTGACCCTGGGCATTGCTCCATGGGCCTCCCTAGTGTGTGCCTGCCCTGCCTGTGGACCTGAGCCACAGCCTGTGGGACAAGTCTCTGGGTGGCAACTTCTCAGCAGCTGAATCATCACTCCTGGGGTGCAGTCGGTGACCCAGATGGGGCAAGATCATGACATATGTTTATCCCTGCCATCTCTCCATTGCCTCCCCTTCCCCTTCCTCTTCCTGTCCTCATCTCCTCCTCCAGCCATTGGGTGGGCCAGAGTGACAAAGTGACAACTCAGCCCCAATACTCTATCCTAGACAAGGTCTATGGTCCTCCTAGGCCTTCCGTCTCTTCTTCTCTAAATTCAACAACAATAGTGATTGCTGCCATTTATTGAGCACTTACCAATTACCAGCTGCTTTGCATCCATTAAATCTAATCCCTCTGTTTGCCAGGTGAAGTGGTTACTATTATTATCCCCATTTTACAGATAAGGAAAAGGAGGATTAGTTGAGTGGGTTGCCCAAGGTTACAGAGCTAGGAATGGCCGGGCTAGGATTTTATCTGGGTTGCTCTGACACCAGAGCTCATGACTTTCCATGATGCTTTCTGCGGTTGATCTTCATTGCTCCCTCCTGCCTTGCTAGGGATTCACCCTCCTCTCAGAGCCCCCTGCCCCAGGAGCCCTCACCTGGCTCCCAGCACACTGACGTGTCCCCAGTCCCAGCCCATCAGTGGCTAATCCGATCACTTCATCCAGCCACTTTAAGGGGACGCCTCACTCCAGGAACTTGCTAACCTCATCAGAGGAAACTTTGAAAGACACTGCCTGAGTCCAGAGGAAGGAGGCCGGTGCACGGGAGGGGTCTCCAGCAGGCCCCTCAATCTGCTCTAGGACAGTGGGAGTGGGGGGCTCCTGGGGCCATGCCCACTGGCAGCTGCCGCCCTCTCCCGAGCAGGGTCTGGGCTGTAGGCGGGGACGGCGCCGGGGGTGAGGGGGCGCCCAGCTGGTGAGCGTTGATCCTTCCTTATCCAGCATCAGCGCATCAGCGCTCTTCCAGGCTGAAGTTTCAGATCTCGTTTTCACTTTGGCCTATGATCACACCCAGAGGGGGTGGCGGGTGGGCCAGGGAGGTGTGGGGCTATGAGGGGCACGGGGGAGAGTGGATTCCAAGGTCACACTCCTCCCCGCCCACCATGTACATATCGACTGTCAGAAGAGATGCTCTGAGGACAAATGACCAGGGTGGCCATGAACAGCCACTCCGAGGATGAGGCTCCAACCAGGCTCTGCTTCTGTCCCACTCTTGGGGCTGTTCCTTTTTCTGTTTTCCAAATGAAAATAGCTTTGCTGGGTATTTTTCCCCTCTGATTATTAAGGTCACATATGTTTGTGGTATAAGGTTCAGACAATACAGAAAAAAGGTCCCCGAATCCTCCCTTCCTATTGCTGACTTAGGGGGAAGAGGTAACTGTGCATATGTCCACACACAGATCCTTTTCCGCTATGACAAACAGCAGGCTGCATGCCTCAAACTGCTTTCAAACCTGCCTGCTCCACTTTGCAACGGGTTTTGAGCGTTCCTCCGAGTCAGAATGTTAAAAGCTGCGTTCAATGACTGCGTCAGATTCCTTACACTACACCTGATTTAACCAATCCCTTCATGCTGGACATTGAAATCGTTTCCGGCGTTTGGCCCTCCCCAGCAAGGTGGTCAGTGTCTGTCCCTTTTGTCTTTTCCTCTCCTGGTCCCCCTGCCAGGGGCGTCTCAGTACCATTTCTGCAGTTCTCTTTGAGCTCCACCTGCAGAGGGGGTGTCAGCTCACAAGGACAAGCTGGTCCAGGCGGCCAGGAGGGTTGGACGCTGTGGAAGGGACATGGGTGTGAACTCAAGGGACCTGGGGCCAAGCATCGCCCTGCCGTACACCAGCCACAAGAACTCAGATAACTCTTTATTCTGTGAACCTCCATTTCCCAATCAGAAGACAGGGAGAGTAATAACCCCCTTCGCAGAGCTGCTGCGAGGAATTCAGGAGCTTGCGGTGTGAGCATGCTCGGTTCTGGGCTTGGGGAGGCCTGCAAGAGCTCAGCACAGTTGAAACGAAGCCGAGGCAGAGGAGGGACGTTTGTCCAGATGAGGAAGGGGCAGCCTGAGCAGAGGAAGGGAGGGTCTGACATCTCCATCCCTTCCCTCCATCCTCAAACCCACCAATCTCATTTTTATTCTATGCTTTTAAAAAATGACATACACATACTCATTGTGGAGAAATTAGGAAACATGTCAAGGTTCTAAGAAGCACATGTAATTCCCTGGCAATTGGACCAGTGTGAATAAACTACTGTGAACATTTTCTGGCCATGAACCTGAAGGGCAAAGGCTTCCCATTCCCTGAGAACCCTCCACTACAGAAACAGGACATCTGGACTTGGTCTGTAGTCGGTGGGATTTAGGGTAGATCTGGTAGGGACTGTCCCAGCTGAGAGGGTCAGCCTCCCGGGATCCAGTGATGGAGGAAAGCGGAGGAGACCAGACGCTCTGAATAAACTACTGTGAACATTTTCTGGCCATGAACCTGAAGGGCAAAGGCTTCCCATTCCCCGAGAACCCTCCACTACAGAAACAGGACATCTGGACTTGGTCTGTAGTCGGTGGGATTTAGGGTAGATCTGGGAGGGACTGTCCCAGCTGAGAGGGTCAGCCTCCCGGGATCCAGTGATGGAGGAAAGCGGAGGAGACCAGACGCTCGGGGAGTCCCTGGCTGTGGTCCTCCAGAGGTGGCAGCCTCAGGGCGCTAACCCTGAAAGCGGAAGACGAGAGCTGTGAAAGGGGGACGCAGACTTTTGCAGGGGACAGCTCTTACAGGGGGGAGGGGAGAAGCAAGGGAGCAGGGAGGGACCGACTGCAGCCAGAAATCTGCGTGCGTGAGGGGGCTGGTGGAATGAAAGATGGTGGTGGGCTCTGAAAGTGCGTGTGTCAGCAGTGGGCAGGCCTCGCCAGCGCGCAGCTGCCAGGCAGGGAGGCACTCTCAGGGCGCGTGGAGAAAGGGCCAAAGAAACGGGTCGAGCCGTCAATCTCTGGCACTGCCTACTCACACCCCAAGAACCCCATTTTCTCACGCCACTGATGGGGGACCCGGTATTTGGGGGCGTCCCTCCATCATTTTTCACCCTCCCCTCACTATTGCCACCTCCCCAGGAACGTCCTTCATCCGGCCCGCAGGGTTCATGTCACCCCATGGAGCGCGGGCTCCGTGCCACTGTACACTTCGGAGAATCATTAGCAGAAATCATTAGCCAGAATACAGCCTCCCCCATAAATCTCCCCTGCACCTGGATCGTTTGTCCGTGCCTAATTTCCATCTCCCGAACTTTATGATTTGTTCCTCGTTTGATGAGCGTTTCTCTCATCAATTGTGCCGTAAGTGCTTGCAGAGAAAGACCCCCCGCACTGACCCCATCTCAGATAGACGGGTTTGGGCTCCTTGCCCTGCACGCTGGGTGGAGGCCCCCTCCTGGTCCCCTCCTCGGTTTGTCCCTCAAAGGGCAGCTTAAAGACGCTGTGCCTGCAGCCTCTCTCAGGGGTGGGAGGCAGAGCTGGGCCCGGAGTACAGCTGCGATGACGGGGGAAGGAAGGAGGTGGGAAGGGGTCCGGGGCTGGTTGGGTGGCTTGGGTTCCCCCTCTGTCCCCAACTCACCACTGTGTGACCTCAAGTGTGTTGCTTTCCTTCTCTGACCTTCAATGTTCTCATCTGACGCCTGGGGATAACACTGCCGGCCTTTCACGACTGTCGTGTGAGTTGAGGTTGTCCGTTCATTCATTCATTTGCTGATTCACTCCTTCATTTGTGCTTTCACACATTTAAAAACTGTGCATTAAGTTCCTACACTCAGTAAGCATTCACTGGACACTCGCAAGAGCTATGCAGCAGGCTGTGCGGGCTGCAGGTGGGGTCAGCAAGGGACGTGAGAGCCGCAGGAGCTGGAGGGAACCTCGGTAGTTAAGAGCCAGGGTCTTCGTGGCTGGTAGATGTGGGTTTGAATCCTGGGTCTAGCTGGGCCACCTTGGGCGGCCATTCGACCTCTCCTGGACTCAGTTTCCTCATCTATAAAGTGGAGGTGAAATGAGCAACCGGGCTGAGAGCTCCTGACGTGGAGTGTGCGCTTGACACATGGCACCCACTGCCACTGCTGTTCTGTCATTGCAAGGATACTGAGAAGGACGGTGGCTTTCCCAAGGTACACTGCGAATTGGACCATGCGAATGACAGTGTTTAGAAAAATGCAGAGAGGGGACAGAAGCACGGGGCCAAGGGTTTCTGCCTGGGAGGAAGTATTTCCAGCCTTGCCTCCTTGCCTAACAGGAGTGTTTGGAAATGTGAGACGGACCCAGGAGAGGGAGTGAGAGGAGGTCGGGGCAGAACTGGGAATTCGGAACCTTACAAAAGGATGATGTTCCTTGGGGATGTGGGCCCCCAGGAGTCGCCTGTCCCCCAGGCTGGGGCAAGGATGTAGAGTCCGGGAAATTGGGAAACCCAGCCGGTCGAGCCCTTCCAGAGGCAGATCTACCGATCTGGAAGGCTCCCCAGCCATGACGTGTGTACCTCTAGGTTTTGGGACACAGAGTTCAGCCCCATTCGCCCACAGGAGGGTGCTGGGGGAAGCCAGGGCTTCTCTGAGTCCTCTCTGAGTCAGGCTGGGGCTGGGGGGCACGGCACCAGGCGGAGGTGTGAGTCCCACCAGGACCCGTGGCAGGGGCGGGTCACCTGGACAGGAAGCTGAGAAGGGAACACCTACTTTAATGCTCCTGGACGGGCACCCACCTGGAGGCAGGGGAGGGACCCAGCCAGCCCGGTGATCACTGCGCCTGGCATTTGCAGGGGTGTCCTTAATTCCTACTGTGGGAGGCCAGGGAGCCTGATAGTTAAGTGTATAAGTCATGTGGCCTCAGGCGAGTTACTTAACCTCTCTGAGCCTCAGTTTCCTCCTTTAAAAAAAAGGGATGATAATTTCACAGACTTCATAAGGTTGTGGGGAGGATTAACTATAAACCTCTCAGTACGGCACTCGGCACACAGTAGACACTCAATAAACGATGGCTACTGTCATCCTCCCAAGAACTGTACTTGCTATGACATACCTTTTTACTTTATCACCTTCTTACAAAATTACACAGGACAAGATTTTTATGCCCATTATAAAGGCAGAGAAATTGAAGCCCCAAAGTGGCTCAGAACTTAACATGGTTCCAAGTGGCCAGTCTGTGGTGAAGTTAGTACTAGAACCCAGGCCTATGACTCCCATCTCTCCATCTTGCTTGGTGGCAGGCCGAGGGGACAGGGTGTCTGCCCACAATTTGTGAATTCCCAGGAGCCGAAAACAAAGAACCGGGATTCGGATTCATCAACACACTCCCACGGGGTGACTCACCCGAGAGTGAGAGCCGGGATCTGCCCCAGCACATTCCCGCCCCCCAGCCTGGCAGCATCAGCCCTGCTGACCTGAGGGCCCAGGAAAGGTGGTGGGGGGGTGCAGAAAAGGAGAGGGTGCAGAGGAAGGGGGGAGCGGGGGAGAGGGCCTCGCCACCTCCATCCACCTGGGCAAACCACGGTGGCTCAGGGCAGACTGGCTCCCCCAGGTCAAGGGTTCCCCCGATGCTCAGGGGGCCTGGGCCCTATGGGACACCCATGGTAGTGCCCTCTGCCCGGGGGCAGGGGAGCAGAGCTGGGGGTGAGAGTGGGGTGTGGGGCCTGGCGCCCCGGGCTGGAAAGCAGCTTGCAGATTTTACAAGTCACATTATCTTTTATGGGCATCCTAAAAAGAATGTCAGGTACTAGAGGGTTTTTTTTCCCCTTTTCTTTCTTTCTCTCCTTTTTTTTTTTTTTTTTGACTCTGATCACTGCAGTCACCACTGCAGGATTTTTATTGCAGGCCTGGCCCCCACAGAGTGGGCAGCTCCACCGGTACCGGCTGAGCGCTGGGTTCTGGGGAGAGCGCGCTGCTTCTTCCTGGGGCAGAGCTGTGTGGCTAGTGGGAGCCCATGCGATCCTCCTCTTCAGACTGGGGTGGGCCCACATCTCTCCCATCAATCTAGGACATCAAGCTCAACTTCCAGGAACGGTCTTTCCCTCTCATCCCTCCACGGATCTCTGCCCACAGGAGAGTTCAGTCCATGGTGAAGACCAATTCACTTCCAGCATCAGTTCTCTGGCCTTGCTTATCCCAGATTGAGGGGGGGTGGTGTTGGGGAGTTGGATCCCATGAAGACCCTGACTGTCAATTTCCCCTTAGTCTCTTCAGCTGATCCCACACCCACAAAGAGGCCAAGAGCCTGGGGTCCCCAGAAACCAGCGTTGGGGCCCAGAAGTCCTGCCTCACCTCCCTTACCTTTAAAATGGCGTGCATCCTGCAGAGCTCACTACCTCGGAGCACTGTGTTTGGGGCTTTGGCACCTTATGCTTAAGGAAAAGACCATTCTGGAACTGACAGAAAGATCTGGAAGACGTACGTGTGTGTGTGGGGGGGGGGGTATGTTCAGCCAGGAGAAGGGCATTCAAAGACTCTTTGAGTCTTCGTGTCATGGTGGTTAGAGGTCCCACCACTTACCATCTCTGCCTTGATTTCCTCATCTATAAAATGGGATGATTTAGAGTCCCTACCTCATCAGGTTGTTGGAGAAAGTCACTGAGTTCACAGTGCCTGGCACATAGTAAGTGCTCAATAAATGCTAATGATCATAATTAGTGTTATTATTAATCAAGCCTGGGTACATCTGAGCCACTGCTGTCTGTCCCTGGGGACTCCAGGAGGAGGGGAACATAGGCTGACGTGGCAGCAAGAGGAACCGAGGTGACACGGCAGGAAGAACTCCAGGCCATGATACTGGCAGCGAGGGGGATGGGGTGTGTGTGACGGCTCTTTCCTCTGAGATAGTTAAGAGAGAGGGGACACTAGCCAAGAAAGCAAGTGCCACCCAGGAAAATTAGGCAGCAGGCCTAATGAAAACCAGGCAGCGGGCCAAGTGAGGAATGTGACCTTCCTTCTGCCTCTCCTTTTTCTTTGCTCTCAGCCTGGGGTGGGACGGGGCAGGGTCTTTACCTTCAGCTGGGTCTCAGGCAGGAAGTACCACCTGGACCTAATACGACAATGACAAAGTTGGGGGGGAGGGTGAAGGTGGCACGGAGAGAAGAAAGACCACGGTGAGGGGAGTCTGGGAGATGCTGGGGTACATGAAGCTGGCCAACCAAATTTGGCCTTAGAGTCAGACAGGTTTTTAGGGCTTGCTGGGATCCTAGAAAATCTCTAATACAACACCCCTCAACCCCTCATATTACCCACAAGAAAACAAAGACTCAGAGAGGTGAATTGCCTTGCCTGAGGTCACACAGCAGGCAGGGTCAGAGCCCTGATTGAAACCTGGGGCTCCTGGCTTCCATAGTCTTCTGGTTTCCTCTGCTCTGGGCTCAGCCCAGAGGAATTTATCCCCTTACCCAGTCCTTTGAAGGCCTGGTTTTCTCAGTCCGGGACAGTTCAATTGCTGGGGCACGAGGTCCTAAACCTTAATCCCATAGTGCCGCTAAGGGCAGCTGTCAGCCAGGGTGGCCTGATGGTGAAGCCCCAAGGGGCCCCCTTTAGTCTTGGGTTCCTCTTAAAAGTTTGTGTAAGCTTGATCCATGATGGATCTGTGCTGCTTAAATAAAGGGCAATGCTCTGCATCCCCCCTCCAAACTTAAGAAAGAAATTGACCTCTTGGCATGATGTGCCAGGTGTATCCTACGACTTCATCTCCTCCCAGAATGCTCCAATATTTCCCCGGGGCCGGGAGACAGCTCCTCCAGCTAGAGAGGCTCAGAGTCCAGTGGTCCCCTTTGGACATCAGGCCCTCAAGGGCAGGGATTTTTGTTAGTTCTGTTCACAGCTGCGTCATCAGCACCCAGAACACTGCTTGGCACACAGTAAGTGCTCAATAAATATGTGTTGAATGAATGAATGAGTGAGTTAATGAATGAACAAGATTTTCTGGGAAGGCCTGTCTAAGAAAGCAACATTTCAGCTGAAATCTGAAGGATTGGAGGCATTTTATGGGTGAAGAGAGAAGAGACAAGCCTCAAGCCAGAGGCAGCAGCATGTGTAAAGGTCCTGGGGCAAGAAGAGCCCAAAGGGTTGGAAGTGCTGAATAAGGGGTATATTGAGTAGGACATGGTGGGGTGGGGGCCGTGAAGCCCAATTTCTCTCTTTTCTAGCTATGTGACCTTGGACAAGTCCTCTGGTGTGTCACATGGAATAATAAAAGGATCTACCTCTTGGGCAGTTAGGAGGACCTGGGGCCAATGCACAGGGCCTACCCATGGCCAGCCCCAAATATTCAAAGGCTATAATAAAAATGATACCAATTATTATTATAACTGTTATTCCAACTACTTCCCAGAAGCTCTGTGTTTCATTTCACACCATGCCCCCATACCCTGTCCCCAACCCAGGCCAAGCTACAGACCAGGGGTGCCCCCTTCCTGTCCCCGCCCCTCTTGAAGGTCGGGCCTCCCCAAGGTTATCTTTGTTTTTCACTGGATTCTGCGAAGTCGCACAGGTCACACTGTGGGGCTGAAAAGTGTTGCTTTTTATAGCCTTCCCTGATGGTAAGGAATGCCTGTGGGGCCCGTCCAGGGGAGTCCTACCCCCTGGGAAGAGACATCTCCTGGGGCTGGGGGCCTCTCAGTCACACCAGCCTGACACCCCAGCAGTCTGGGGCCCTTGGAGCCCAGACCCCCACCACTACCAGGTGTCATAGTGGCAGGGAAGCTGGCCAAGGTGGATGTGCCCTGGACAGAGATCCAGGACTCCTGGGTTCCAGTTCCAGTCTTGGGCAGGCCATATCCCTCTCTAGGCTTCAGTTTCCTCATCTGTAAAGTGGGAATATTGAGCCTTGCCTGTCTCCCCTGGCAGTGAAGTGTTGGGAGGCTTTGGATAGAGCTGGGCGGAGGGTCAGCAGGTCCCATGGCCAGGCCCCTGTGATGGCAGGAGGGACCGGGAAAGGGACAAAGGAAAAGCCAGGCAAAAACAGCATCGGGGCCTCCTTTATTGTTTCCAAGGGTGAAGGACACTGCAAGAGAGGGGAGGAGTGTCTCTGTGTGGCAAGGACTCCACCTCCTTCCCCTCATTAAATCCTCACCCTGAGCCTTGGCGTAGGCACAATAATCAACATGGCTACGGATAGGGAAACTGAGGCTGGCAGAGCCGACGTGGTTCACTCAGGTTCACCCGGATCGTGAGTGGTGGAGCTGGGATTCCCACCCGGCTCTGTCCCGCATTTGGGTCATTTCAGCACGCAGCTCCAGGCAATGTCCTGCTGCAGAGAGGACCGAGTCAGGGGCTGTGTCCACTGTGCAGGTCTCTGCCCCTCCTCCCACCAGCCAGGTGCCTGGCAGCTCACCCACCAGTCCCTCTAGTCCCTGCCTCTCCCCAGTGACCCCAGGAAGGAACTTGGCTCTGGGGTCCCGGCTGGGCCCTGATCAGGGCCCCGAGAACAGCCAAAGTCTTGCTCAGCAAGAGCCTCGCTGCCCTTTGCTTCTCCGCTTCGCCCTCCCACCCGTACCCTGCCTCCCCCTCCCTCTGCTTAATCTGCTTCTTATCAAGGATGATAACGTTCAGCAATAATAAAACCCAGGTCCACTTTCTAACAGCTGATTGCCCCACGCCCTGATTTGGCGATACAGGAGCCCACATCCTACGGTGGCCGGAGGAGACTCCATGCAGGCACCTCCCCTCCCCCGCCCCCAACCCGTGGGGCTTCTAGCAGCACACTCAACACCCCACGCCCGCTGACACCCTGGGATCCTCCCGGGAGGGTGTGCAGCCTCCCATCTCTACAAGAATCTCAAAGTTGTTTCCTTTTCTCCAGGACCTGCAGAAAAGGCCCAAGACCAACCTGTGGTATCCATCTGTGCCCCCATCCTAACAACAGCAAGCAACAGCTACCATTTACCGAGCACCTACTTCGTGCCAGGCTCAGTGGTATTTGGGGGCATGTTCTCACCAAATCATGAATAACAGGTACTCTTCTTAACCCTGTTTTTTTCATAGATGAGGAAACCGAGGCTCAGAGAGGTCAAGTTGCTTGCCCAAGGTCACACAGCTGGTTAGGGGTAAAGCCAGGATTCAAACGCAAGACCGCTGGACTCCAGGGTCCAGCTCTGAAGCACTCTGCATCGTACCTCCCGTCTGTGCCCTGCCAGGTGGAAAGCCCCTGCAAAGCAGAGACCCATCCTCACAACTTGGGTGGCCCTGCCCCACGGAAGATGGACCCAAGACCCAGATTCCTCTCTCCTTGCCTAGGCCAGAGGTGGGAGTGGGGGTTCCCTCTGCAGCCCAAGCCTGGGCCAGATGCCAGGGCTAAGCCTGGGGTGCCTGCACCCGGTGGGGACCTTTGTCCTTTTAATAGGTCCTCCTGGTTACAGGATGTCCCAGGGCAGAGGGCGCAGCCAGGGTGCCAGGCCTGGACATAGCCCTGCCCAGGGCACTCCCCATACTCTGGGGCTGTGGGGAGGGCACCCTTGTCTTTGACTACAGCCATTGGTTTCCTGGTGGACAAGAACGGTGGCCCCTAGTCACTGCCAGCCAGAGTGAGACTTAGGGGCCCAAGGAATGTAGGTAGCCAGATGGGCAGCTTGGCTCTTTCCTAAGTGTCATTCACAGATGGGACGCTCACCCCAGCGTTTGTACAGATGCCAGCATCTGCCTCTACCCTGCTTTCAGCTCCACACTCCTGCTCTTCCCCACCTCTATCCCAGTCCCCACCGCGCCTAGAAAGCATCCACCCTCCTCCCCACAGCTGTTTGGAGCCTCTACAGGCTTCAAGGCCTTGCTCCCAGCACCTTCCTCAGGAAGCCCTCCCTGACTGCTGCAGCCTGTAACAGTTTCCCTTTCCTGCCTGGAGCTCATAAAGCCCCTCTGGTAGAGAGCACTGCACCACCCTAAAGTTCTCTCCAGCCCGTGTTGATTGAGCCCCTACTGTGTGCTTAGCCCAGGGCTATGCTTTACAGGTGGGGAAAGGGTAAAAATTACCAAAACGTGGTCTGCTCTTGTGGGGGCTCTGAGGTCTGCAGGAGAGGAGGTCACATGACACACTCCCATAGCACTTTCCTGAATAGCATGAGTCCCTTCCCTTCCCCCATGTCCCCGGGGGTCCCCAGGGTTCTAGTCCTCAGGGGTACAAGCGCCCCAGGCTCAGGCCTGGCAGCCGGTGCATAGCAGGTGATCTGCAAGTACACGGTGGGGGAAGAAAGAGTTGAAGGAATGAGCCGGCACCTGTGGGCTTGCTTCATCTCCTTGCTGGAGGGCAGGGACCAGGTGGTGTCTTACACTCTGGAAAAGCCGTAGTCTCTGGGAACTTAGAGGAGGGACACGTAACCAAGGCTAAGGAGGATGGTCAGGGAAGCACTGTCTCACTTGAGACCTGACGACAGAGGGGTGGGGGCAGGGACTGGGCCAGAAGAGCATTCTCCCAGGGAAGCCATGCCATGAGCATAAGGCCAGGGGTGAGAGACCACATGGCCCCCCGAGGGCGAGAGAACAGAGGCTGGTGTGTTGGAGCAGAAGAAGCCAAAGACAAGAGAGGGGAGGCCGGACCAGGATGGTAGGGTCCCACCAGGCAGGACCTTGTGAGTCACGTGAAGGAGTCTGGACCAGGTCCTGCAGGCCCCAGGGAGCCTCTGATGGTCTCTGAGCAGGGGACCGATAGCTCAGATCCGCTGCTGCAGAGACGTGGTGGGCAGGACGAGCCTGGGTCCAGCACCCGCGAGGAGGAGGAGGAGGAGGAAGAGGCTGTGGAATCCCAGGGGAGCCTTTACTGTTTCTTCCTCAGCTCAGACAGTCTGGGGCTCCCAGATCTCAGCCTCTTGGGACCCGTGGACTCCTTCAGTCTTGCCTCCAGGTTACAGATGGGAGCATTGAGGCCCAGAGCTCGGGAGAGGCTTGCACGAGTTTGAGAATGAGGCGAGGCGAGAACCCAGGCCCCAGCCTCAGAGCAGGTCTCCGCCCATGGAGCAGGCAGGAGTGCAGGGCTCCATCAGGAGGCGCTTGCTCAGGACACAGGCATCGAGTAGTCCTCGCAGGACCAGGGCATTTAGAATGGGCCAGAAGAGGGGGCTGAGGATAAAAGGTATCCTTCCAAGGAGTAGGAGTGGGGGCTACAGGAGGACTAGGTTCGAGTGTGATGCAGGGTCCCCAGCCCTGGGAGGACCTCTGCCAACTTTGCTGCTTTCCAAGAGGCAGCCTGTGTCATAAAGCAATAATGTCATTACCCTGACTACAAATATGATAGCAATGGCCGCCCTGTCAAGCACCTGTTGTGCGCTTTGCACGCACTGTTTCATTGCACCCTCATGACAATCCTGTGAAGAGGTTGTGTTATTGACCCATTTTACAGATGAAGAAACAGAGGCACAGACTAGTGATGTAATTTATGTGACTGTTGGTAAGTGGAAGAGTCAGAATTTGAATCCAAGAGGCCTGACCCTGGAGCTGTCTCTTAATGCCATCTGGCTGACCCGGGTTGTCCCAAGTTGAGTCAGAAAAGGCTGAGTTTGTGAATAGAGAATCCAGAAATCAACCCACACACTTACGGCCATCTGATCTTTGACAAAGGCACCAAGCCTATTCACTGGGGTCGGGACTGCCTCTTCAGCAAAGGGCGCTGGGAGAACTGGATATCCATATGCAGGAGAATGAAACTAGACCCATACCTCTCACCATATACTAAAATCAACTCAAAATGGATTAAAGATTTAAATATACACCCTGAAACAATAAAACTTATTAAAGAAAACATAGGAGAAACACTTCAGCAAATAGGGCTGGACACAGACTTCATGAATACAACCCCAAAAGCACGGGCAACCAAAGGAAAAATAAACAAATGGGATTATATCAAACTAAAAAGCTTCTGCACAGCAAAAGAAACAATTAACAGAGCTAAAAGACAACCAACAGAGTGGGAGAAAATATTTGCAAATTATACATCCGACAAAGGATTAATATCCAGAATATACAAGGAACTTAAACAACTTTACAAGAAAAAAACAAGCAACCCAATAAAAAAATGGGCAAAAGAGCTAAGTAGGCAATTCTCTAAGGAAGATATACAAATGGCCAACAGTCATATGAAAAAATGCTCAACATCACTCAGCATCCGGGAAATGCAAATCAAAACCACACGCAGATACCATCTCACCCCAGTTAGGATGGCCAAAATCCAAAAGACACCGAAAGATAAATGCTGGCGTGGCTGCGGAGAAAAAGGAACTCTCTTACATTGTTGGTGGGAATGCACAATGGTGCAACCCCTATGGAAAATGGTTTGGAGGTTCCTCAAACAGCTGAAGATAAATCTA
>NW_007729289.1:37209-55558 GCF_000696425.1 Galeopterus variegatus | reverse complement strand
GAGGAGGGAGGGAGGTGTCGGTGATGGGCCATAATAATCAAATACATTGTATATTGACAAAATAAAAATTTAACGAAAAAAAAAAAGACATGGAATACATTTTTAAAAATCATGGAATAGAATGCAAAATTCAAATTTTTTAGGTAATATACTACTTTTATGGACTTGTTTTAAAATAAAATACATTTTTATAAATAAAAAAAAAAAAAAAGAAAAGGCTGAGTTTGTATTCAAGCTCTGCCATAAAGTGACCTCTCTGGGTTGCGGAGAAAAAGGAACTCTCATACGTTGTTGGTGGGACTGCAAAATGGTGCAACCCCTATGGAAAATGCAAAAAAAAAAAAAAAAGAAAAGGCTGAGTTTGTATTCAAGCTCTGCCATAAAGTGACCTCTCTGAGCCTCAGTTTCCTCCTCCCTGTGCCAGCACATGGGGAAGAGGACAAGTCCACTTCAGAGAGTTGTTGTGAGGACATAGGAGGTGATGCATTCAAAGTGCCCAGAACACGGAGGGACTTGGGGAGCAACTGTCCGCTTTCCTCTCCGGCAGCCAGCCTGCCTGGCCTCTGTGGGTGTGCCCTCCCTGGGCACACTTGGTCTCTGCCCCACGCCCATGTGCATGCCAGGCTGCCAGCCTTGGCCGGTGAGCTGGGCACGCCTCCGCCCTCCCCCTCCTGTGGGTGGTGGGGGGAAGAGATGGACTGGTGGGGCTGCCCACGCTGGGGGCCGGGCAGGGGGCAGGGTCCCCTCAGGGTTCCTGTCTCCTCTGGGCTGAGGTTGGGGGAAAGTGGGCACTGGGCACAAAGGGCGGCTACCCTCTCTGAGGGCCCCAAGAGTTCTGGTGGGTGTCAACTCTGGAGGAAGAGACAAAGCCCCCATCCTCTCATTCCTCCAGCCCACTTCCTCAGCCCTCAATAAAGGTGTTTAATAAGCAAACAAAAAAGAGAAGGCCCATTTCTGGGAAGTTTCCAGTTCCCCTGAGATGCCAAATAGCAACTCCCTCTTCCACCTCCCCTGACTGGCTTTGGTTTTTACATTGGCTCAGGTGAGCCCTCTGAGCCTCAACTTCCTCATCTGTAGAATGGGGACGAGACTTCCTCCCTGGATGGCTGTGAGGCTTCAATAAGACTGCATGGGGTGATAGCTAATGTAGCTTAACCAAATATTCTCCTGCCTTACTCAACCCTGAAGTTTCTCTCCTGAGCACCTGGGGAAACTGAGGACCTGCCTCCCAGCTCCTGGGGAGAGCAGAGGTGAGGAACCCCACCCTGGTGCCCCAACTCCCGCCCCCGCTTGTCCTTAAGGTGGTGGCGCCAAGACACCGTCTCCCTCCCAAGGGCCCACAGGAATTTGGATAGCAAAGAAAAAACAAGTCCCAGCCTAATGTTTTTCATTTTTGTCCTGAACAATGCTGTTTCTGGGCTGATTGTTAAGCAAATATTGCAGGAGGCAGGCCCCAGAGCTGATGCAGGCAGGCTGGGGACATTGTCAGAGCTACAGTTCCAGGGACAAGGCCTGGGGCTCTACCACCCACAGATTCTGTCCAGGACTCCAGCTCCCCTGGTTGGCCCTTCCCAAGTCTGGCCACCTCTGGGGAAGGGCTTCAGGGCCTGGATTGAGGGAGTCCTGACTTGGGAGAAGGCATTATTGGGTCTCCCCTTCCCCTCTCCATCTTCTTTGGGGCAACAGAGAGTTTGACCAATTGTCCCAGTTTGTGCTGGACTGCGGGGTTTCTCATGACATGGGACTTTCAGGGATAAACCCAGGATAGTCTAAAGCAAACCAGGATGATTTCTCACTCCACAAAGCTCAAAGAATTATGAGTGGGAAGATTCCTTAGATGATGATGATGATGATAATAATAATAATAACAGCAACTACTACTACAACCGTTTATTGAGCGATTAACATGAGCCAGGCACTATACAAAGTGCTTCGCATTTATCATTTCATTTATGATGATGATGATGATGATAATAATAATAATAACAGCAACTACTACTACAACCGTTTATTGAGTGATTCACATGAGCCAGGCACTATACAAAGTGCTTCGCATTTATCATTTCATTTACCCCCACAACAGGCCTATGGAGAACCGTTAGTCCCATTTTACAGCTTGGAAAACTGAGGCTCGGAAACTGACCTGCATGAGGTAATGCAGCTAGGAAGTGGCAGAGCAGGGAGTCAAATCCAATCTGATTCCAAAGCTCCAGGTTTCAACTACCATCTGCCCCATCTGCAAAATTGACCTTGGCCAGCCACAGATGGTAAAACCAAGGTCAAGAGAGGTGGAGAGTGCCCAACCCTAAGCCGGTGCTCCCTCTGTGCAGCTGGCTTTAGGGGGGCTCTGCCTATCAGCCTTGGGAGGCCTGGTTGCCTCTCAGCCCAGCCCCTGAAAACACACACCAGCTGGTTTGGGGGAGTAAGATGCTTCACTCTTGTCGGCAGGGCCCCAGAAACTGACTCCAGGATGGGGCTCAGTGTAGCCCCTGGAATCTGGCCTTCCCTTGAGGGCCTGTTGCAAAGTCAGACAAACCCAGAGAGAGAGAGACATCCACAGCCCTGGCATGGCAGGGTCCCAGAACTCCAGCACCCCCAGGTCTCAGGACTGGAAGGCAGGGGTCAGAGTTACTCTGGATCCCCTCCTCACTAGAGGCTGGGCCTGGAGCTGCCCATGTGGCCCCCTTCTCACCGTCTCTGTGCTTGGCTGGTGCCTTGGCCTCTGTGGTAGGGAGGGCGCTGGCGCTCTGGGGGTCTGTTTGAGGTTTCCTCCAGCGGCTGGTGGCAGCGGGTACAGCTCACTAATTAATTAGCGCTTAAGTACTTAGCATCCTCCTGCATCGTGTCAAACGAGGATTTGAGTCTTAATTCCCTGTGTAGGTAACGGTGGGAATGTGCTGGGGAGAACAGTCAGGACTTAGAGGAAACGCTCCCCTTGCTTGGATGCAGGCTGAGAACACTAGCTGCTGCTGAGGCAGGGAGAGACCCTTGGGGGCAGAGCCCCTGACCCCCATACCCTCGTCCTCTTCCCCATTTGCACCAGCAGCTCTGTCATGGCATAGAGGAGCGACAGCACAGGCCCTGCAGCCAGACTGCCCGGGTTCAACTCCCAGGCCCACCACCTGCATGTCCTGAGCGAGTATCCTCATCTGCTCGAACCTTGATTTGCGTGTGTGAAGGTGACGGTGACAGTACCTACCCACTGGATTGCTGCAGAGGCTAAACAATCTAACATGCAGAAATTCTGTAGAACGTACTAGGCCCCGATTATCAGCATTCATGTATTCGCTCTCTTGGTCATGTTTTTATTTATTCAACAAACATTCATTAAGTGTCTACTATGCACCTGCTGGGCACAGGGCTGGGTACTGGGACATGGAGCTAAGTCTTTTGACCTCTCTAAGCCTTAGTCTGACTACCTATTAAATGGGGATGATGACAGACTCTATCGCAAAGGAGTGGAGTGAGGCTTAAATGAGCTGCTGTCGGCCAAAGCCCTTAGCCCGGGGCCTGCCCCCAGCTGAGCCCCATCGACTATTGGTGAGAGGAGGAGGAGCAGCGGTCCCAGCAGAACTGGGCTGGGGGGTGCAGGGCCGGCAGGATGGCCCCACCTCCAGCCCGACATCGCTCCCAAGACCCACCTGCAAAGGTGACTCCATCCCTGGGCTCTGAGCAGGGCCACTGAGACTGCTTGGGAGGGCCCCCCAATCCCCCAGGGGACATTGGGCAAGGGTCTCAATGGGTCCCTAGAGGGGTAGGGCTGGGGGAGCCACAGGGCGGGCGAAGCCAATCCAACCCTTCTTTCCCTAGTGCTTTTGGCTTGTTGATTCTCCCTCAGCATCTTTCCCTCCTGAGCACCTGGGGAAACTGAGGACCTGCCTCCCAGCTCCTGGGGAGAGCAGAGGTGAGGAACCCCACCACCTTTACCCACTATATTATAAACTCCTTAAGAGGCAAAGACTCAAAGTCAACTCTGTACCCCCTTGGTCCTAGCACTAAGTTTTTCCTGTAATAAAAATACGTGCCATTTATGCAGGGCCCACTGTATGCCAGGCACTGTGCTAAGCACTGGGTACTCGTTGTGTCTCATCAGCTCTGCACAATGGACCTGCAAGGTGAGCTCTCTCACCCCCTCTCACAGATGAGGAATCCGGGGCTCAGCCTAAGTCACTTGCATAAGTTCTAGCTGGTAACTTGTCGTGCCAAGATTCAAACACAGGTCAGCTGCACTTGACACTCAGTAAATATTTGTGGAGCAAATAAATAAGCAAAAGAATGCAGGATTGCAGAAATATCATTGGTTAGGGGAGAGTAACTAGGACTGTCCTTTTAAGTGAAGCTATAAGGCCGCAGCAGTGAGGAAAGAGTTCCCCATGGTTTTTGGCAGTCGTGAGCTCTTACCTATTATTGCAGAGTTCCAGAAGTTTAAGAGAAAAAACAAAAACGATCCCAGCCCAAAAGGAAGAGTGCAGTTCTGCGGACAATTCAAGCATTCAGCTGGTAGCAATGCCAAGCACTTGGGTAGGAGCTGGGGGTACCACCCTGGATGGGCCAGACATTGTTCTGCTCTCACAGGGCTTGTGGTGATTGTCAAGGGAGCTGAACTTGAAGCAGGAGGGTCACCTGGAAGGTGACACATCTCAGGCAGCAGGTTGGGGACTTGGGGCCAACTCGATCTCAGCCCCTTTCTGTGTCTATTCTCCTCTGTGTAATGAAAAGGGTGTTATCTAACCACGTTGCCTTGCTTACATACTCAGACCCAGAGCCTGAGGGAAATTAGATGGAGAGGAAACAAAAGCAGGAGGTTGGAAGAACGCAACTCACAACGAAACCCACAATCTGCTCCTTGACCAAAATGATGGCTCACGTCCGCTGAGCATTCACCACGGGCCTGCCACTGTGCTAAGACCTTCACATGCTTTGTCTCAGTCCTCTCAACTACTGCATTTTACAGTCGAAACGTGAGGCTTACAGAGGTCACCTCGCCCAAGGTCAAACTGCAAGTAAGTGGCAGAGCTGGGATTCGGACCCCGGGGTGTGGAGACCAAATGGTCAACTCTGCTCTGCTGCCCTGGCAGATCTATTCCTTGGGTTGAAAGAACTCCCTGCAGTCTGGTAGCACATGGAATAGTGGCATGGGAAAAGTGGGGGGAAGGGCAGGGAAAAGTTCCCAGGCTAGTAGCTGGTGTTCTATCTGCAAGGCTGCCCCAGCCTCAAGGCAACTGGAAGGAAGGTAAGCAGTGAAACAGAAGAGCACTTGTGAAAGCCACCAGGTGGGCTCTGAGTTAACAAGCATCTTGGAAAATCTCTCTGAAGGTTCCTGGCAATGTCCCTGTGGGAGCCAGCTCATGTGTTTTAAGAAGAAAAAAAAAAAAACCATTAAAGAAGTTAGGCCTATGGAGAGGCCGTAAATGTAAAATATTGGTGATTCGACAATGTAGCCCCAGCAGCCTCAAGCACAGTTCATCTTGACGAGCCAGAACCTTGTCCAAGAAATTAATCATTTTGTTTTCCCCAGATGGCTCCCCCTGAATCTTCCCAGGATGTCTGCTCCGAACTTTTGACTTGACCACTTAGCTTGGGACCCACTAAGACTGGCCATACCTAGCCAGGGAAGGGGAAAATGTTGGCAGAATTATGGAGGGAGCTGGCCCGTGGTTGGTAGCCAAAACCACTTCTGGAATGGTGCCCAACAGAACCAACTTTCCAGACAACCCCCTGGTCCTCCCTTACTTGGTTGCAAGTAACCATAGCCATGATGCTAAAGGCACTTCATTTAACGACTTTCTGCAGGAGGGAAGTCTTGTGACGCGGCACCTTCTAGGCACTCAGTGGGTGCCTGTTGATGGCGGGAATAAATGAGCGGTTTGGACCATAGACATGGCACTTTTCTGTCCCTTTGTCTGGTGGATATCTCGTTCTCCTCTGAGGTGCCACCACCAGCCAGTTTTTATTCTGCTCCTTCCTTCACTTGGTGAGCCACAGCAAGAATTAAGAACAAGGGGGTTTAAAGCATTGGGGACCCCTGCCAGCTGAGATCAGATCTAAACATGTTGGGGACCCCCACCTGCTCAGATCAGATTAAAGTCAGTTGCAGCCCAGGCCTGGACCTGGCCCAGACGGAGGATCTGAGGCTAGAAGGAGGATTTCCAAGATCCCACCCTAGCCCCCAGCCCCCACATCCAGGGTGACTTCTAACAAACCACCTAACCCCTCCCCACTCCCTCTTCCCAGCTGGGAGACAGGGGAGGGTGACATTGAGCGTAGGCTCTGGGGCGTCCTAAGGGTTAACTAATTAATGGTCGGAAAGTGCTTTGAAAAAATAAAGTGCTGGATAATGGGAAGGGCAATTATGTTGGGAGAAACTCCTAATTTGGCTGGAATTGATGTTAATGATAAAGTATCTGTAACATGTAGCAAGCAAGCGTGATTGTATTTTATATGACAGAGAGAGACACTCACACGCAGGGGACATGGAGAGTGGTTAATTTGGTTAAATAAAGTGAAAGATAAAAGGGACGTGGACACCGTGGGACTCACTGTTTATCTGGACTCGGTGTAACACTTTGGAATTGGATCAGGCCCTTTGACTCTTACTTATTTGTTTGTGGTGGAAATAAATGGGCAGGTGATGATTTTATGGCTCAAAAAGAGACCGTGGAAAGCAGACTCTGATTAGGAGGCCCAGGGCTTCCGAGCAAGCGCAGGCTGTGTTCCCAGCAAGGAGCCACGGTCTCTGTGAGGGTCACAGTGGGTGAGGACATCCCCACTCCGTCCCACTGGAGCCGGGGGGAACTTAGAGGGCGGCCAGCATAGCTCTTTCACCTTCTAGAGGGAGAAACTGAGACCCAGGAGAGGGAGAGAGTATGAATTGACACAGGAGCCAACATATACTGAGCACTTCTGTGTGCTGGGCCCTGTGATGGGATGTTATGACCCCATTTAATCCACAAAGCAAACCTATGCAGTGGGTACCACTCCCACCCCCATTTTACAGAGGGAGAAGCAGAAGTTCAGAGAGGTAAAGCAACATGCCTAAGCCTAAGGTCACACAGCCAGGAAGCGATGGTGCAGGGCGCTGGGCTCAGGCAGCTCGACCCTGGGAGTAAAAACTCTATGATAATGACTTTGAGACTAATCAAGTGCCCTTGATATTCATGGCTCTGCTCTCCTTGATGAGGCTCTCCCGAAGTAGAGAGCCAGAGCAAGGAGGTGGGCAGACTCCTGTCCCTGTCCGGTGAGGACTGAGTGGGGCTGCCCAAGGTGACAAGGCCTCCTGGCTTAGGACCAGGGCAATGTCAGGGCTCTCGGGAGGGACTGAGCCACAATTTGGGACTCGAGAGGACAGCATGAGGTTGCCCCCAGGAAGAACAAGAGGCTTGGTTTCTGGAAGGTCTGTGAGGTCCCTGCAGGTCCAGATTAGTATTCAGTATTTATAATATTTCCATAATGGTAAAACAAAAGAAAACAAGCAGAGAGAATGCATTTTTAATCACCAATCATTTCTCTTTGTTTGTTGTGAATGAACAGTGAGGTGAAATAGTATTTCATAATCATCCTATTCGAATTTTCCTCCCCACAAAGCACCAAGAAATCTCTAAATAAAATAAATAAACAAGCCAAGACCTTAAAATAAATTCCAGAGGGCAGAATGCTACGTGTGGGTTATCACAGCTGCGAGAAGGCAGGGGCTGGAGGTGGGGAAGGCAGGACAAAGGGCCAGGACCTTGTCAGTTACCTGGAATCAGAGAGGCCAGGTCTGGAGACCCACGGGCAGGTGAGAAAAGCAGACCAAGCGTTTGAAGATCCACAGAGCAGGGTGGAGCTGGGGTAGATGCCCCACGCTTTGTTTCCTTTTCCATATTCTTCCAGAATCTTCTGGTCCCCATCCTCTCCCTGAAAACCAAGGGGACACCTGTTCTCTGCCCCTCGCAGCTTCACAACCTCCTACTCAAAAGATTCCTGTCCAGGGGATCGGCTCTGTATAGTGCCTGCCCTCCGAGCTAGCCCAACCCTCTCAAGCACTAGAGGAAGAAACCATAGCAAAGAGGAAATGGAAGTGACGTATCCAAGACCCCCCAGCAAGCTAGTGATGAGGCTGGGCCTGGAACTCAGGGGGCGTGACTCCCATCAGGTCAGCCTTCGTCCACCTGCACTTACATCTAGGTGTCTTTGAGAAGCCTCCTATGCCACTGATTTGTTCTCTGGCTGTTTCTGATATTTTGTTTTGTGCGTCTCAGCATCCCCAGACCCTGAGGTTCTAGCAAGGTGCCTGGCACACGGGGACACTCACCAAATGTTTGTGGTTGGATATACAGATGGGTGAGCGGATGGAGAGATGGCAGGTAAAATGGGTGGGTGAATACTTGGATGGATAGATGGAAGGATGGATGGATGGATGGAAGGGCAGATGGGTGGATGGATGGATAAATAAGAGGCTAAAGCTGATTTGATCCCCCTCACTGGCTGGTGGAAAAGGCCCCATTTAGCCTCACAGTTATCCATCCATTCATCCATCCACCCATCCATCCTTCCATCTGTCCATCTAAGCATTCATCCACCCATTTAGCCTGCCATCTGTCCATCCACCCACCCGTCCATATATCCAGCCACAAACATGTGGTGAATGCCCCCGTGTGCCAGGCACCTTGCTAGAACCTGAAAGCCACTTGTTAGATAGCTAATGCCAATCACTGTGTAGTCTAGTTAACATCTGGCATCCTAGTGCCCTGAAATTGTCTTCAACAGCCCCTTGAAGGACCCTGAAAAAAAACCACCTTTTAGCAAAGCAGACCCCTTCCATGTAGAAATTTGAGGCAAAGCTCTAGGGCCAGGCAAATCCTCATTTTCAAGTAAGTCATGTGGTGGTAAAGAGCACTGGCTGGAGTCAGAGGACCCAGCTCTGCTCCCACTCTGCTACCCACTTGCTGCATGGTCACTGGTGAGTGAGCAACTTCCTTTCTGTGGGACTCAATTTCCCACTCTTAACTCTTCTCTGCTAAATGTTCTAGATTCTTGGACCTGGCTCCTTCTATGTGAACAACTCGGCCAGAGCTTGGGAGCTCTTGTTTGGGAGTCTGGGCAGCCGCTCTTCCCCACCATGGACCCCTTCCCTGTTGAGGAGTACAACTCGGTCCCCTCCAACGCAGCCTTTTCCCAGCGGGGCAGCGCGTTAGGGGTAGCACAAAGCATCCGGAAGCCAGGCTGGATGTTCTGGTTGCAGCCAAGGCCCACACTCCCTCTGAATCCTATTGAAAAAATAATAAAAAGGTAATTACTTTGTCATTACTGAACACCGGTTTGTCTTTTTTTTTTTCCTTTAAAGCCCTGACCATAAATAACGAGCCCATTACCCTGCCGAGTGGACACACATCCATACAGGACGTGCCTCCTCGTTCATGCTGGCTTTCCGCCCCCACCACCTCCAGGCCCCACATGTGCCATGCATGCCCACACACACACACATCAGAGACGCTGTTTGTTCACTTGACATTTTCTAACATTCTGCTAGATGCTGGAAATAATAATAACAACAGTAATGATGTGTGCATCCAGGCTAAGTGCTCTGCCTGAATTATATCAATTAATTTTTCTGACACTGTCATGAGGCAGATACTGATTTTATTGCCATTTTACAGATGGGGACACTGAGGCTGAGAGGGGCTAGAAACTTGCCCACAGTCATACCGCTAGAAAGTAGCAGAGTAGGATTTGAACTCACATGTCTTAATTCAGAAATCCATGCTCCAATGCTCCGATTAGAGATTTAAAAATGACACACAGACAGTCTAATGGGGGGGTCCAGGGAGAAGATAATTATCATAAGAAGGGTCTTCAAAAAGTTTATGGAAAGATTTGTATTATCTCTTAATTCCATTTTCCACGAACTTTTGGAAGTACCCTTGTATGCGCTGTGACAGAAAACAAGGGGGGGTGGGGTGGGAACACGAGTGGAGGCCTCTAACGCAGTTTGGGGTAAGGGGACATCAGGGAGGGCTCCCTGGAGGAGGCGATACCTGCTTTGGTCTCACTGGGTGAGTGGGAGGAGGCAAGGCCTTCAGGGCAGAAGGAAGAGCCAGGATGAAGCTGGGGCTGAGAGCAAGCAGGGTAGCTGGGGGCTCTAAGCAGCTCCTTGTGGCTGGAGCAGAGGGTGCGAGGACAGCGTGGGGAGAGGTGAGGCTGGAGAGGCGGGCAGGGCCGTGGTTCACATCCGGGCCAGCCTGGCACAGCGAGGCAGCCCTCCCCCACCTGCCTTCAGCTACCTGGCACTCCCGCCCGTGTGACACGAGGGCACCTCATCAGCAAAACAGCCCTTTCCTGCCTCCCCGGCCAGCCCCGCCCTCCGTGAGACACCGTGCCATGGGTGGCAGCCGGCACCGCACAGGTGCCCGTCGGGAGGAAGCAGGGCCACTTCCGGAGTCCCAGGGCAGGTTCCCTTTGCCGGTGGCCTGGCTACGCCAACCTCAGGCGGGCTGGCATGTGAGACAGAAGCAACACGCCATGACTAGTCCATGTTACTTCTGCTCTCAGAAGTCTGTGCTGATTTCAGATCTGGAGAGGTGGGGAGGAAGGAGGCAGGGGTCGGGGCTGGGATATGGGCCCACGTGGATGTGGCAGAAACCGCAGGCTACAGGAGCGTGGCTTTGCCCTAAGGATGAATAGAGAGTGGCCCCTTCGACTTTGCCATCCCTTGGTTTACCTTGTTCAGCAGGGCCCTGGTGCCAGGCCTGCCCCGCCCTGGCAGGTGTGGGCGGGGTTAAGGTGTGGGCCCGTGGATCTTTGGGTAGGAGGTGATGTCAGTAGTCAGCCCAGCCTCTCACCTGGCTGTTCTGTGTGTTCAAGTGTCTGCTGACAGCATGGGCGGTCTTCCGTGTGCAAACGGTGCACAGCCATACTCGTACCAACATGGACCAAAGCCCTTCTTTGAAGGGACACGTAGTCCCACACCTCCACAAGTGCACACACACACACACACACACACATACACACTCCCATACAGAGAAAATCAGACACACACCTCACCATTTGGCACGAGAAACCCTCCTATCCATACGCAGTCTGCTGAGGTGGGCTCAGAAAGATGTACCTGGTGGGTATCATTCAAATTCATTCTTTAAATTTGAAAGTCCAATTCACATTCAGATACCTGGCTTTCAGAATGTCGGTGTCTTTTATTTTTTGCATTATATTTATATTTGTATATCTCTATGTTTGCAACAAACATGTATTCCTTTTTTTGTTTTTTCCAGAAATTTAAAGCTATTTTTTTCTAAAAAAAGGTAGATTATTCAGAGGATGTTAAAGCTGGAATGGGCTGTAGAGATTAGAGAGCCTGGGACTAGGAAATAGTTCTGAACAGGAAAATATTAGTCACCTGCAATTCTTGTTACCAAGCAGGGGTAAACATAAATGCCAAAAAAAGTAAATTAATTAGAATAAACTAGAAAAGGAGAAGTTTGAGCCAGAGAGCAAAACAACCTGTCCCTTGCTTGGAGCTGAGTTGAGGGCTAAGGCACGGAAAATGAAAGCACGTAGAAAGTGTGGATCCTGAGTTGGAAAACAGGTAGTATTTATGGCATAGAAATCCCTACGGCTTTTCTGTGAGAGAGATTTCTAGAAGGTGCGAGCAGAGGAGTGGGAGAAGGGGGGAACTCAACTCTGAAGGACTGAGACAGACCCTACTCCTTCACCCCCTTCAGCTTCACAAATGCTCAAGAAGCCTGGGCTCAGATGGCTGTTCTGGAGGCTTCCAAGAACCTGTAAAAGTGCCACGCTGTCGGCTCTAGCTCCCGGGAATGTGTCCTTCTCTCTAACCCTGCCCGAGGTTGTGGGTCTGAACAAGGCCGCTCGAACCTTGAAACAGCCCCTGCTTGTGGCCAGCATGGTTCTAATAAGGATTCATTACTAGAATCACAGACTCTCTCACCCATTAAATTAGCAGGGGTTAAAAAAAAAAGAGAGAGAGACAGAGAGAGAGAACA
This sequence comes from Galeopterus variegatus, assembly GCF_000696425.1. Taxonomy (NCBI): domain Eukaryota; kingdom Metazoa; phylum Chordata; class Mammalia; order Dermoptera; family Cynocephalidae; genus Galeopterus; species Galeopterus variegatus. Next base: position 43,577 of record NW_007729289.1, on the reverse strand, counting down.
CCAAAGGTTGGAGAGCATGCGGGGAGGTGGGCTACTCACGCGCTGCCTGCTGATGGAAGGCCAGATGAACACAGCCTTCCCGGGAGGAAGGCAAGCTGGCAATGGGTGCAAAAAGCTTTAAAATGCACGCACACTCTTTGACTCAACAATTCCACTTTAAGGAATGTGCACGATTATTTATGGACAAGGATATTCATTAGAGTTATTTACAATAATGAGAAGAATAGGAAACAAGTTCGATGTCCAAAATTTCCAATAATGGACTACTTAAGTAAATAATGATCAAACTCTGCAATACAGCCATTAAAAATCATGTTGTAGAAGAATAGTTAAATGCGTGAGAAAACGTTCATGCTACATAGACACGGCAAGCTAAGAAAACAAAACAAAACAAAACCACAATCCAGTATGTTCAGTGTGATCGTGATTTTATGCAACACAACAAAGCAAAAAACAAAAAGCAAACAAACAGAAAACCTAGACTGGAAAGAAATGCACTCAAACATCAACAGTGATTGTTCATGGGTGATGGGATTATGGATGGTTTAAATGTTCCTCTTTTTGTTTATCTGTATTTTCTGAATTTTCTACAATAAGCATGTATTATGTATGTACTCAGAAACAAATAATTATTTACTTTGCAAAAAGAAAGAGAATTTTGGGGTGGAAGGACTTGTAAAGTTCATCAACCTGGATGGGATTTGGGAACCAAGCTCAGAGTTTGGGAAAAAGCCCCTCTCCCATTCTTCCTCCCCAGGACTCCCAAGAGAGACATTTGTAAATAAAATGAATGAACTCAGCTTTTTTTATTTTTAATTACAACTTGCCCAGTAACCACCATAATCACTTATCTCAGGCACTTGTTTGTTATTTCATCACTAAGCATCTGTTGAGCACCTACTGTTGTGCTAGCACCATGCTAGGCATAGTGAACCTGAAAAACACAGACCCCACCCAAAAAGAACCTCAAAATGAAGAGCAGCACAGATTAAAAGGAAACAAGCACATCATCTGTCATTTTAAAATTTAAAAATAGTGTTTCTTTGTGAACATTGATGGAGTGCTTACTGCGTACAAGATCCAATGCTTTGTATGTATTGTGATTTCTTTGGCTCCTTTTGTCTTTTACTAAATTGAAATAAGGTTTACAGTAAAAGGACAGATTTGTTCTGCTTCCCCCTTCCCCTCTCCAAATGCAACTCACATTCAAGTTTCATCTCTTTATGAACATAGAGTAGAGGTGAAAGTGTTCGTTGCACTGGGGTAGGTCGGGGAGTGAGAATTTTGTTATCTCCCTACCCAAGCAGCAGGTCCCAGGGGAGTCAGACTGCCTGACACAGTCTTGGGAAAGTTATTCTCCATGCCTCAGTTTCCTCATCTGTATAATGGGTATATTCGTAATCATAACTACCTCATACCATTGTTATGAAGGTCTAATGAGATAATACAAGGGCTTACCATGGTGCCTGACACATAATAACCACTCAATAAATATAAGCTATTGATGTATGATCAGTTTTGCTTTCCATCACTGCAGAGGACCGGAAACCCAAAAAGTGTGACTCTTACCATGGTGCCTGACACATAATAACCACTCAATAAATATAAGCTATTGATGTATGATCAAGTTTTGCTTTCCATCACTGCAGAGGACCAGAAACCCAAAAAGTGTGACCTCATAACTACCTCATACCATTGTTATGAAGGTCTAATGAGATAATACAAGGGCTTACCATGGTGCCTGACACATAATAACCACTCAATAAATATAAGCTATTGATGTATGATCAGTTTTGCTTTCCATCACTGCAGAGGACCGGAAACCCAAAAAGTGTGACTACATGCTGAGCTGTGATTACTTTCGAGCCTTTCCCAATTGCACAAACTGAGACAGATTTCAAGTTATTTGTTCCACAATCAATTATTGAGAACCTCCTGGGTGCCAGGCATGGTGCTTGGCTCCAGAGCTTCTGAGGTAAAGGCACAGATTCTGTCCCCAGAGTGAGGAAGATGTATATGAGTGTGTGGGGGTGAGTGGGGTCTTCCCTGGAGACTTAGAAATGGGAGAGGCCCTTGATCCCATACAGCCCGCCTAGAGGCAGGGGGCCGGAGAGAAGACCTTGATGGGATCCTTAGCCGACCCACTTCTCATCCTGCCTGTGCGGCCTCATCTGCTAGCACCATGCTAGGCACAGTGAAACTGGAAAACCCAGACCCCACCCAAGGAGAACCTCAAAACAAGAGCAGCCCAGGAAAAAAGGAAACAAGCACATCATCTGTCGTTTTTAAATTTAAAAATGGTATTTCTTTGTCAACATTGATTGAGTGCTTACTGTGTACAAGATCCAATGCTTTGTGTGTACTGCGATTTCTTTGGCTCCTTTTGTCTTTTACTAAGTCGAAATAAGTTTTACAGTTTAAAAAACGGTTCACCAGAGCTATTCCCCCACCACAGAATCCCGGCCAAATGCCAGGGAGCAAAAAATTTAGCAAGGCCACCACGTCAACCTGGCAACTCCTAGGAACTCCTGGGTTGTACTAACTCCTCTTCCTTCCCCAAAACTTTGCCCTAGGACTTTCTAGTCATTTTCTTATAGCATAGGCACTTCGAGGGCAGGGACCACTGAGGGTCTGCTATTTGCCAGACACTGTTCAAGGTGCTGAGGATACAAGAGGATATCAAACCAGGTCCCTGTCTCCATGGTGCTCCCATTCTAGCAGGGGCAGCTGGAGAGGAAATATGGAAAGAAATGAATAAGTAAGATCATTGTAGACACTCAGGCTAAAGTGATAGGGAAGGACTGGGAGCTACTTTCGTGAGAAAGCCCCCGAGAGGTGAGATGTAAACAGAGACCTGATCGATGCCCTTCGAGGTGAAGAAGCGGCCTGCAGAAAGAGCTTTCCAGGCAGGGGGACAGCAAGTGCAAAGGCTCTGAGGTGGGGACAAGCATGGTGTTTTCCAGGACGGCAGAATCTGGTGTGTCAGGAGCAATGTAACCGAGGGGGAGGGCGGAGGGAGGTGAGGGCCTGAGGTCTGGAAGGACCTTGCTGACCATGCAAAGGGTTTGGATTTTATTTTAGAGAAAGCTCAGGAAATGCTAAATTGAAGTAAACAGGGAGAATGACAGCATCTGATTTCAGTCCCTGCATGGGAAGTGGGGGTGGGGAGAGAAAACTGAGCAACCGAGGAACAAGGCCTGGCCATGCACAACTGAGACCAGAGGCTATTTTGGGGGTGCGGTGCTCTCTCCTAGCCCCTTGCTTTGTTTCACCACTTTCTTTGAGTTGGGCGCAGTAGTTAGGAAACAAGAGGAGCTCTTCCTTTTCACCTCGTCCCAGCCTTGCCACTGTTTCCAGCCTCCCCCAACCCGGATGAGGTTCTTTTAGAGGCAGTGGAAAGATTACTTGGGGGAAGGAAGAATTGTGAAGTATCTGAAAATAAATGGATGGAAGAAAAAATGTTTTAATAAAAGTTTGGTGGGTGAGATGTGGCTGTTGGAGATGTTGGGAAGGGAGATGGGAAAGGGCGTGTGTGTGTGTGTGTGTGTGTGTGTGTGTGTGTGTGTGTGTGTGTCTGTGCGCGCGCGCTTGTAGTGGGAAAGCAGGGAGGGGAGAGACCACCAGACCCCTAGGCAGCCCCTCCAGGGCAGGGTCTTGTCTAGTTCATCTCTGTCTCCCTGCTCGTAGGGGTCTGCTCTTCACTGGGCTCAGCAAATGCCTGCCAGATGAATGAATGAGTGAAGGACTATTGCTGCAGGAAAAAGGGAGAAAGGACAGAGGAGAAGGACTGGAAAGAGGCTAGGAAGAAACGAGAAGCAGAGGGAGCACTGGATGTCCCATGGAGCAATGACAATTACTGGCATTTATCGATCAACATCTTGGCCCAAGCCCTTTTCCTGCATTAACTCATTTCAGTCTTGCGAAAACCCCAGGCAATTGGTACTATTATTATCCCCATTTTACAGTTGAGGCAACTGAGGCCCAGAGGGGTCAAATGCCTTACTCAAGGTCACCCAAATGGTGAGTAGCTGGGGTCTGATCCCAAAGTCCAGGCTTTTAACCACTCAGTCTCCAGGAGTGGACTGAACCCTGAGCCAAAATTTAGAGGAAATACTTCACCACTTCTCAGGTTACCCCTCACTGTGCCTCAGTTTTCCTCCTGTAGAAGGGCAGGATTAGGGTTGAGATCTCTGGGGCTGTGAGTTCTGCTGAGTCACCAGGTACAAGGGTCATATAGATGGCAGGTGAGCACCCAATCCCTGGAACTGAGTATTCCTCTGATGGTGGAGGTGGCAATGGAGAGTAATGGGTCAGTGGTCCATGGGGGCTGTTACTTATTGATGTGTTGCTGTTTCCTATTGATTAGTGTGATAATGAGGGGAGAAACTCAAGGAACCTGAGAGGTGGGTCTAACCCCCAAATCTGGCCTTCCTGTGCAGACAAAGCCCAAACTATCCCCAGACCCATTCTAGATAAGAAGCTGTTTTCTTGCCCAGCTGGTCTAAAACAAGCAGAGATCACCCAGGTCAAAGGAGCGTAGGATGGTTGAGCCTCCTCCCGCAAATCTGTAGGCCTTAGGGCCAGGGGCCATGCATAGAGTCCCCAGTTTCAGTCCATTTGCCTCTGGACCCAGTAACTTCCAGCTTAAGGCAGTGCATCGAATGCATCCTAGCCAATGTCTGTCTCAGACAATTACCATACAGGGCTTCTGGTTGCTTCAGGTTGTTTCGGGTCACTTCCACTCTGGAGAGGCTTTGCTGAAACCTTGCAGATTAGGCCCAAACTCTACTAGCCTGCAACAGTGTTTACCAGCCTGTGGCATCTCCTCTTAGTATAATGAATTCTGTTGAGCACATCTCAAAGCCGTGGGTCATACTTTGAATTTTTATTCATTTATCCAACTAAGTCGTTTATCTATTTAGTTTCCTATTGTGGTCAATTTCCCACTTATTTCATCATCTGGGTATTTTCCCACTTTCTTTCAGGTCTCCGTTATTTCCATGCTGTCCTTGTGCTCAGTGCTGGGATGGGGGTGGCCTGGCTGAGAGAGGCAGGACCAGAGCTACAGAGCCCCAGGACTGATGCTGACCGGTAGGCTCAGCCTGGTGTGGCCACCTTCAACCAAATAGGAGGTGGGAAGGCGGGGTGGAAGACAGGGGGAGTGTTCTTCAATGGAATATGAAAGGCCCCCTCAAAGATGCTGTCCCCTACCACCTGGGGGCAGGGGCCTCGCTCTCCCAAGACACTCTTTCTCCTATTGCCTTGTTTATTTTCTTCGAGAATCCTCTCACTGTCTGAAATAATATTATTCACTTGTTTTAATGTTCTTTCTGTGACCTCCCTCCCTGTGTAAGATTCATTCTGCACGGCCGATCTTCCTCACTGAAGGATTTATTCTTTTGCACAACACTCTGAATGAAAAACTCCCTTGTAAAGTGCAAAGAAGGTAGCAAACAGTGAGAATATTACGTTCTTTTGGGTCCGACAATTCTGACATTACAACTTGATAACTTCGTATAGCATACATTATACGAAGTTATACGATGCTCCGATTAGAGATTTAAAAATGACACACAGACAGTCTAATGGGGGGGTCCAGGGAGAAGATAATTATCATAAGAAGGGTCTTCAAAAAGTTTATGGAAAGATTTGTATTATCTCTTAATTCCATTTTCCACGAACTTTTGGAAGTACCCTTGTATGCGCTGTGACAGAAAACAAGGGGGGGTGGGGGGGGGGGGGGGGGGGGGGGGGGGGGGGGGGTTCAGAACAGGTGAAAAGTAACCCAGCCCTTCTCTCTTCTTCCCCAGCCTCAACTCAGTTGGGGGATGCGGAAACGTTCAGGAGCAGCAAAAGGGAGACGCGCGCTCAGATGCTCCTCAGCGGGTCGCGACTCGCCTCGCCCCGCACGCCCGAGCTCAGCCGGGGCGGTGGGTGGGAAGAATCCGGGAGGGGAAGGTCTGGGGGTGTGAGGGTGGAGCGGAGCCCGGCCCCGCGATCCGGCCCGGGTTTTGCATGCCACCCACTCGCCCGCTCGGCCGCGGAGAATTCCATAATCACAGCGGGCGAGAGCGGAGACTGGGAGAGAAAAATCCGGGATCTGGCAACTTTGGGCAGCGCATGCGCGCCCGCGGCGCTCCATCCCAAACACACACACATTTTTCCCCCGGACTTGGAAAGTCACCCAAAGCCGCCCCAAGTGCAGGTAAGAGACTCGGCGCTCCCTCCGCCGCGGCCCCCCCACGCCCCCAGCTCCGCGGGCCTCCCGGGGCGCCTCCCCGCCTCGTCTCCTGTCCCAGTGCAGCCCCCCACCCCCGGGGCTGCCGCTTGCAGCAGGGAGCGGGCAAGGGAGCGATCAAGAGAGCCAG
>NW_007729289.1:0-37138 GCF_000696425.1 Galeopterus variegatus | reverse complement strand
GGAGAAGAGGGGGAGGTGCCAGGCGCGAGAGCAGGACTTTGCAAATAGGGTGGTGGCGCCCCCCGCGCTGTGGGCTCCCGGGGGGGGCAGGTGCTCGCCAATACTGGGTAGTCACTCCTTCCCCCTACGCTCACCCCACCCCCACCCCCAGCCGCAGGGGGGTCGTGCGCTTTTCAGGGCAGAGAAGGAGGCAGTGTGAGGGGCGCCTGGGGTGACTTTGCAAGACTTTGCCCAGGGGAAGGGGTGGGTGGGGAACCCCTCCAGCCGGCTTTTGTGCCCAGAGACAGGGGTGTAGGTGCTGCCGGCAGAGGTAGGCAGTGTTCGCTTAGGTGCGGGGTGCCAAGGGGTACTCCCGGGTAGGAAAACGAGGGCAGGAGATTTCTTGGCTAGGGGGAGCGGCGCCCCCTGTTTTCGTCTGCGCCTGGGAAGTTTATCTCAAGTGCGCTGCTCCAGGCGCGGCAAGTGGCGCTTCTCACCCCCTACCCCACCCCCAGCCTCCCCGGGCGCAGGGCTGGCAGCACTGGGCACAGCGAGCTGGGGCACCGGCTCAGAGCCGCTGGGCTGTGGGCCGGAGCCCGCCTGGGTCCGGGGAAAAGTTCGGGGGAGTTGCCGTGGCTGTTGTGTGCGCCGGAAGAGAAGTTGCGCCCCGGGACGTGGGACACTGGGCTGGCGGGCCGGCGGGCGGTTGGAGCGGTCCGCTCCCGCGGGGGCTCTGCAGCTTGGGAGAGGGTCGGGCGGAGTCTGTGACCCCAGGGTGGGCTGAGGGTGACCTCAGGGCTAGCGATGGGGAGAGGGAGCTCTGAATCCAGAGGCGCAAGGCTGAAATAGGCACCTGGTGGAGGACAGAGAGAAGACTAGCTTGTGGGGGTGCAGGGGACACCAAAAGGGAGATAGCCGGGCCACCGGTCACTTGGGGTTTGCCTTCATGGCAAAGGAGCGCGTGGTGGCTGGCGGAGGAGAGTCGGGGAGCGGGGCTCCAGGGGGCGCGCGGGAATGGGGGATCAGGCCACACCGACAGTCCGGGAGCTCCCGGGGCAGGGGCCGGGTCGTGCGCCTGGGGTGAGCCGGCCGGGCGGAGCGGCGGCCGGTTTATTTTTACGCGGTGGCATTTGCAGAATGTGCAGCTGATGGCCGTCGGCCGCCAGGAAGTTTTGCTTTCTGTTCTTTCTCTCTCTTTCCGAAGCTAGCGCGCTCGGGAGCTGGCGGGCCGGGGAGCCGGGCCTGGCAGGGGAGGGGGCGGCCGCTGGGGTGGCGAGGTGTGGGCAGGGGCGCGCTGGGGTCGCTGGCTGTGGCTGGCCCGGCGCGGGCTGGCGGGCCGGCTGAGCGTTGGGGCGAATGTCTGTCCCCAGCGTTGGAAGCTCCTCGGCGAGGGGAACAGGTGTATGCGCCGTCAATCACGACGGGAGGGACACTTTGGGGGCGTAGATTAAGATAATAATAATAGATTTTTCTCTAGGGGGTGGGCGCAGATTCTTCTACCAACTCATCCCTGACCCGGGTCCGGAGTTGGGGGGCAGTGGAGTGCGGAGGGAGGCAGAGGCCGCTTTTCCCTCCACACAAGTTCCTCCTGGCTCAGCCTCAGCTTGGGAAGAGGGCCCTGGGTGCGGCGAGGACCTCCTTGCAGTCCCTCTGGGTGCGGGTGCGTGAGCGTGAGCGTGAGCGTCCGTGTATGATTTGTCTACCAGGGAAGCGGCGATAACACCCCTCCTCCGAGCCTGGAGCTCCCCCAAACCCGGCTGGATCACTGGACGACTGGGCTGGGGGGATGCGTCGCTGCCCAAGCGGAGTCTGGGGGCGCGGCCCTCAGCGTGTGTAGTTGTTCCGCGGCACCCCGTGCACTCAGAGGTGAGGGCCAACAAGGGGTACAAGGCCGGGGTACTCGCTGGGCAAAGTTGGTAAATTCAGGGCATAAGCTGGCACAGGCGCGCGGCGAGAGCGCGAGAGGGGACTGGAAAACAGATCGCCGGGTGATATTGGTGTCCTCCCCCCTCCACGGCGCGCGCGCGCACACACACACACATACACACACACACACACACACAAGCCCGTGCGTACACACACACACACGCACGCACACACACACGTCGCCGTCCTAAAGGGAGCTGTCCCGGTTGAGCAGGAGCAGCTGCGCGGGGCATGGGGAGGGGGGTAGTTGGTCCCCGGGGGCTGCGCTCCACGTGCCCGGAGGGGGCGCTGGGCCGTTCGGCGCCCGAGTGCAAAGCTCCGGGTTTGCGCCCTGGTGGCTGCGAGGCGGTGCGTCCCGGGCGGGCGTCGCGACCCGCGCCTTCTGCGGTGACCGGCGCTGCCTCCCCCGACCCTCAGCCACTTTCCCGCTTCCCAAACTTAGGCTTTTATGGTGTGCCCCTCCCTGGAGCTCTCCAAGGCAGCGTGGAGAACTTCTCCCTTCCCGGCGGCGGAGCGGCCACCGTCACTGTCCCCGGGACCCGGCGAGTTAGAGAGATTGCGCCCCCCCCGTCTTGTTAGCCACCTTAGAGGCGGTTAACGAGAGTTTATGGGGAATATTGTTGAACTTCAGTAATCAGGTTTCCAGCGATCTTATGCCTCCTGTTTAATTTATTAGACTAGTTATTTATTCTGTTGATGATAATCTGTTGCTGGTTTCTATGGAGATGTTAAACTGATCTCTTTCAGAAATCAAACTCCATATGCACTAAAACGTTTAAAGGGGCAGTGCCTCCCTCCTTTTTTTTTTTTTTCTTTGCCTTTTTTGTTTGTTTGTTTTTTAGACTTTGCACCTTGCCGAGACTTGGTGTCTTGCTCGGAGTCTCGGCGCATTTTATTTCCTTCTTACGAAGGAGAGGAGCCCGGGAGTCTCACGCTTTGTGGCAAGTACAGCTTATTATGGCTAGAAGAAAGCGAAGGCTTTGATCCCTAAGTTGCATCATCATTTAAAACAGATCATTTCACCACCACCCCCTTCCCCCCCATCATGGAAGAGCAAAATTCTTTCAAGATCAAAGAGTCCAATCTGAAAAAAAGAAAGGAAAAGAAACAACTATTGTTTAAAAAAAATAGGAAAGTCAGTTAAATATGAACCTCCCCTTTATATCTGCTCCCCTTGTGTTTAAAGAATTTTGTGAATAAGAAAAACAAAACTTGTAGCTCAGCTAATTTTTCCATACTTATTAATACTTTATCTTGCCCCCCCCCCCCTTCATTTAGAAAGAAGTTCAAAGTTAGATTTCTCTGCCTGTGGGGGTTGAGGTATATTTGCTTCTCTTTTAGATCCTGACCATCTGTTTTTGGAAAATTAGCCTCTGGGAAGAGGGGAAAAGGAGTTTTTACTCAAACTTAATGGATAGAGTGCTATGAATTTTTTTTTTTTAAATAGTCACTCAAATATTTTAAAGTCTTATTTTCCCTTTTTTTTTTTTTTAGGAGAAAATGAGTAACCTCTGTCTGGTGTTTGAGAGTCCATCAACTTTTTCTCTTTTTTCCCCTCTGCCCAGGTTTTTTTTTTCCCCTTTCTGTAGACTTGTGACTTTGGTGGTGGTGGTGGTGGGGGGGGGTTGTAGAGAATTAAGAAAGTAAGGCAGAAAAAAAATCTTGGTTTGTGACACCCTGAAAAATTGTGAACCTACCCTGACTCAGATATTTATCACGCTGACAGATATGATACAAAACGATTGCATTTCCTAATGATCCTTCGGGACTAAGTTGTAGGTAAAACCATTTAATGCATTTTTAATATTAAGGTAAAGCAGGGGTTCCATTTTCTTGGAGGTAGGGGGAGTGGATGTCCCTCTGTGGAGCTGGTGCTTTCTGAGTATACTGCTTTGCTTTTTCAGCTAGAGGGGCTGCCCCCCCCCCTTTCCCATTTCCATTTATTTTGGGGAGGGGTGAGCCACACATAGGGCATTTGGCTTTCATAAATAAATTTATATCTGGCCAGAAGGTCCAACACTAAATAAGAGCACACTTAAAAAAAAAAATCACCTCAGACTCCACCCTTGCTATAGGAAATAAAACAGAGGCAATACTCGACTTTTTTTTTTTTTCCCCCTTCTGCTGTCTTGGTTCTCTTTTATATTATTTTATTTTGAAGGGGAGTGGAGTGGTTGTTGCTTCTCAGCTCAGAGGAAAGAGGAACCATTCCTATTATTTCTCTCTTTGCTATATTTTAAAAATGTGTTTGATTTGGGTTGCAAACAGAACAGAGGTTTCTGAGTAGAAAAGAGCACTGTGGCTTTAAACTCAGGAGTTTGCATATTCTCCTTGTATCTTTCCCCTTTGCTAATTATTGTGTTGTTTTCAGAGCAAATATGTCATATCCATGGCGACCGGGCAGGTTTATTGTCTTTCTGAAGCAATAGCTCACATAAGTAATTAATGACTTTCTTTTTTTTCCTCTGGCTTAGGTTAAACAGATCATTCAAGGAAAGTCATATCTCTCTCTTCTCTTCTCTCTCATTCTCTCTCCCTCTCTCTCTCTCTCTCACTTTTTTTTAGCTCAGTGACATAAGAACATGAGAAGAACAAGAAAATACTTTAACCAAGAAGTCAACAGCTTATTTTCCCCCATTTCTTTTCAAAGCTGAAGTGTCATCTTTCAAACATATGAGGTTGTCATTCTCCCAGCCCTGAGCAGTGCCACCCATGCCTGGGCTGGAAATCTGTCTGAAGGTTGTGCAGGGGGGAGGCAAGGGAGGTGTTTGCAAGGGGGGAGGAACCTGAAGGAATTCGCTTTTGAGGTTGGGGGAAGCACTCCAAAATGAGTATTTCTCCTGTATTTAGCAGAATTTAATTAAATTGTTTACGGGAAAGAATTAATGAGTTGGTAGTAATGTGTTCTCCACCTCCCCCCTTCTTTTCTCCCAGTCTGGATAATTGGAAAAGACAAAGTTTTCTTTTTGATTCACTTTCAGCTTCAGCTTTCTCTGGCCTTTCTCTCAAGTGCTTTTTTCCTGGAAAAGTAGCTTTTGGAATCCCCTTTGGTTAATATTTCCAGAATTATACTGGGGTTTTTGATTTTTGTGTGTTTTTCCCCCTTAGACCTACAACTTGAAGCTGGTTTCTGCTTCTCAGGAATCCACAGCTATGATAATTGACTATGATTTGGATTTTTTAACTTTTTGTTGTTGTTGTTGTTGTGGGTGTAAGGCCTTTTAGGGTATGAAATTATATAGGTAGCATATCTCCCTTCTATATCTAATGACAGTATTGAGGAAGGTAGAAGCAATTCTTTTCTTTTTTTTATAAAATCATCTTTCAAGTTCTGCCCTTTTCAAATGGACCTTTGCTAATAAGAAGCCTTATGATGTCACCCTTAACTTTAGAAATGTGCTGGATGTCCTACTAATATTCTTTAGCAGCTCTTTGTCCCCCCTCCCCCGTAGACATACCTTAAACACATTTATACTGTCCTCCCCCTTTTTAAAATTTCACATGTAGCCAATGTTTTATGTGCATCCTTGAAAAGGGGAAAAGAGAGGAAAAAAGCATTTAAGTACTCAGACACAATTAAAAAGACTATTTCCCCCCCCCATCTGAACTAAGTGAAAAAAGGCTGTGAGTCAACAGAATGAACCTTTAGGCTTTTGGCATTGAAAATAAAAATACAAAGAAGAGAGATTTATTTGGTATCTGGTTTCTGAAGAGGAGAAGAGAAGCCTAAGGAAGTCTGATGCTGAGACTCCAGCGGAGTTGTAATTGAGCCCGTAACCTCTTGATGTCTATATCAGAAAAACAGACATGAGCACAGGGGACCGAAGAGAGGCAAACAAGCCTTGTAGAGGAGGGAGCTCAGGGGGAGATTCACAGAGAGAGAGAGAGATTTAATTTATAGACATTTTAAAAACCGTAATTTCATTAGGATCTGTTCTTTCCTCTCTCTGAAGGGCAGCCCAGCAGACCGATAAGGCCGGTCCCTCTGCCCGGGATGCGCGGTGTGGTTTGGTGGGTGCTAGCGCGAGCATCCTTGCCAGCACTGAGGGTTTCTTTCCTCTCTGCTCACTTTCTGCTGGCTTTCTTATTCTGAAATTAAAAAGTCCTAGATAGCCAAAGTCAGCTGTGGTTCTGGCCACCCTGTGATCTCCCCTCTGGGTGCCACACCGTTCCTCGAGCGGGTCTGTCTCCTGCCTGGGTGGTGGCATCTGTGTGTCTTCCTTGTGTCACCCGACTGCCTGTGGTTGCAGCGGCAGGAGGCCACAGGGGAAGGGGGTCACCCTCATCTCTGCCCCCCTCAAGTTCACCAAGTTAAGTTGCTGTGGTTCTGAGGCCACAGCTTGGAGAAAAAAAGCTAAAGCCTGTCGTAAATTCTGCAAAAATTAATCAACCGTTTAAGAGCTGCACGTTAACGAGGTTTTGCAGGCAAGCTGGGCCCCACTCCTGTTCCCCCTGTTCAAAGTCCGGCAGAGTGAGGGGTGGCCTGGACTGTGAGATGGGAAAGGGGAGGGTTTTTTGTTTGCTTGCTTTTTTTTTTTTTAAATCTGAATAATTGAGGACAGCTAGGGAGAAGGAAGAAGAGAGATGGATTTACTGAATATAAATCCTCAAGTGCTCTTGTTCCATATTGTTGGATTTTTTTTTTTCCTTTTGGTCTGGATTCGTCCTGTGTGTCTTTGGTGGAAAAGACACGTAGAGAAAGAGAGCAAAGGAGGGGGGCTGGGGAGAGAGAGAGAGAGAGAGAGAGAGAGAGAAGGATAGAGAAGAGAGACAGGGACTCGTAGGTCCTTCGGAACTCATTATCATTCTTAATAAGTCTTAAGGAATAAAGAAGAGCATTGAGTGTAAATGCTGGGTAATCCTAACACTTCTCAAGGTGAGAGGAGTCTTGAGGACACACAGGAAAGAGACAGCAGAGGAGGGGGTGGGAGGTAGGGGCACCAGAGGCCCTGGGGGAGTGGCAGGCCTAGGGTTTGCGAGGCTCTGCAGGAGGCCTGGAGGCTGGGGTGGGGGGACCCCGAGAAGTCCCAAGTGGGATGGGTTGTCAGAGTTGATGTGAGGGATCTCCAAGATAGGGTGACTTGCTAGGGGCAAGGAGCAGGGCTGATGGGAACAACCCCACCTTGGGTGGGGGGTGTGGACAGTGCCACAGGGCCTTTGCTTCCTCCTCGGCACTGTGTCCCCAGCCACTTTGGCCCCTGCTTCCCGGCCTCGGGTTCCTGAAGAAGGCCTGGGTGGGGGTGGAGGGGGCTTGTCACGTCCCAGGTCCCCCATCCCCCAACTGCCCCTTCGGGCTCTCCTGCAGTGGCCTCTCTGGAAAGCAGGAGGGACAGATCGGCGGCCAGAACTCAGCTCTGGACACTAGGTGGCTTAGAGGATCTGCGAGGTTCTCCACTGTGCGAGCGAGTGCTGCTGGCTTCCCCTCTCCTCCCCGCTGGTGGCTGGTGGGCTCCGCTGTGCATTTCCTCTGCCGGCTCGGCAGGCAGCCCAGGCAGACGGGCAGGAGGGCACCGGCCCAGGGCACGGCACAGATTCCGGGCCGGCCCTCCCAGTGACCAGCTTCCAGGCGAAGTGAGGGTGAGGCCAGGGGCAGTCTCCAAGGGGAGGCAGCCAGTCAGGGACACCTGCAGCAGGGATGACCGGAGCCCAGCCTATGTCCCCTGCCCGCCACCATCCCCCAGTGACCAGCTTCCAGGCGAAGTGAGGGTGAGGCCAGGGGCAGTCTCCAAGGGGAGGCATCCAGTCAGGGACACCTGCAGCAGGGATGACCGGAGCCCAGCCTATGTCCCCTGCCCGCCACCATCTTCCACCACCTGGGCACAAGGCACTGCCGAGCCCGCGGGGGTCTCTGGGCTATTCTTCCCTGCTTCTGAGTTCATGCTCTCCCTTTGAGAATCCTCTTAATAAAAAAAAAAAACTCATAAGAATAAATATTGCTTATACTGTGAGGGGCTTTACAGATCTCATAAGCTCAGCCTAAAGACCCTCTAGGGCCCCTCGCTCTGGTGGGCTTCTTTCCAGTTCTCCAGGAAGGGGGGTGAGGGAAGGAGGCAAAATCGGTCCTGGCTGCCACTCCCACCTGCCTGCCTCAGAACTGGGAGAGGAGAGTGTTGTCAAACTGTCACACAGGGGACCCCATAGATGGATCAGGGCCAACACTCAGTTACTCTCTGGAGAACCACACCCACTCAGGTAGATGCCCCATGCCGGGCCAAAGGCGGCTTCCCCTTCTCCGGCTGACATTCCATAGGATTCCTGGGATGTTAGAGGAGGGGTCTTAGGCAAGGTCATGTTCAAACCATGGGTAGTTTTCTCTGGGGAGAGAGGTGGGCAAGGAGAACAGCACAATTCAGGTTTGGTTTAGCAGAGTCAGGTAAAAAAAAATGATTTTTTTAACATGTTTCTTTTTGAAAGCAACTTCTGGGGAGCTTGCAGAGGGGCTGTGTGGGAGTTAGAGGTGAAGGCTGGTGACTGAGCTGGTGTGAAGCCTGCAGGGAGAGCAGGACGGGCTAATGGCGGGTGGATCCTGCTTTTCTCTTGTTTAAGAGCAGTAATGGCCCAATTGCATGCCCTGCGTGCGCCTGGCTGATGAGATTTACCGAAAGGAAGCCGCGCCGCCTCTCCACTGCCGGACTCCGGGTGGGTGAGCCTGTGTGTGCGCGTGTGTGCGCGCGCGTGTGTAAATGAGAAGACGGGTGGGGGAATGAGCGCTGCCAGCCTGGCACCCTTCCCCAGCACTAATTGCTGGCAGAGTCCCCATGGGGGCCGTGCCAGCGTCTCCAGCTCCGCCTGCCCCCCCACCCCGGGGAGCTCAGCTGTGCAGCTCGCTTGTGAGGGCCATTTCCGGGCCCACTCGTCCTGGTGGCTCCTTTGGGAATTTCAGGGAAATCTGATCCTTGGGGAGACCTTGGGTCAAGCCCCAGCGTCTCTGGCTGGGAATAGTGGGACGGGGTGAGACACGGTGGTCCAGGGCTCTGCTGAGGTCTAACTGTCCACTCTCCTGCCATTCCAAACCCTGTGCTTAGGGTCTTGCAAAGCGTCGCCAGATAAGCTAAGCATCAGGAGACCCCCTTCCAGTTCTAGCTCTGCAGTAAATCACTGTGTGGCCTTGGGCAAGTCATTTGACCCCTCTGGGTCTCAGTTTCCTCTCTTGTCAAATGACGCCTGAACCTATCACCCTCGTAGGGTTGTCCTGACAGTTGGTTGGACTTGTGGCTGTGAAAGTCCTTTGAAAGTAATTAAATATAATGAAGAATTTATCATGGTTGCGTTGTCAAGTACAGGGTGTCTCCAATGTCATACGAGCTGGTTTTATATAATATGGTATCAGCCTCAAAGGGGACCCTTGTGAATTTCACTCCAGAAAGCCATGGGCCTGGACATAGTGTGTGGTGCTGGGGTTACATTTTTATATCAGGTTGTGGGTTGCTCCTCTTATCATTGGGAGCTTGGGGCTGAGTTTGTGGGGTTGCTTTTCAGGCAGAATGGGGGATCTCATTCAGGATATGGGGTGTGCTTAACTTAGGTGTCCTCAATAAGCTCTGGAGCCCACGGGTTTATTGAGGAGCTGTATATATTGTAGATTATGCATTCTGGAGCCAGTTAGCTGGGATCAAAGTTGTGTGACTTGCATCAGTTACTTAACTAGCCTGTGCCTTGGTTTTTCTCTTCTGTAAATTGGGGATAGTAGTACCTACCTTGTGGGGTTGATGTGAGGATCAGATCAGAGGTAAGACGTGTGAACTGTTTCGGACAGTCCTGGCACCTGTGTGTATTACAGACCCACATGTGGTGAGTATGGCAGCACTTGCTGTCTATGAGGGTGGGGAGATGGGGAGAGTGTGCTCTCTGTATATCTGGGGGCCAGGACCCCGGTATGTGTAGGTCAATGTGGAGTTGGTTGGAAATTGTATATTTTGTGTTTCACCTCTCTGAGCTGTCTTGAGGTCCTCCTGGTATCTTTGGTAATGCGTCAGGAGGGGAGGACGAGAAGGAAGACTGTGCCCATGTGCGGGGTTGGTCTCAAAATGGGGCAAAGGTCATTGGTCTCTCTCTCCCATTCTGGTTAGACTGGACATTCCTGAAGCTCAATGGGGTGAGGAGGTTTATCATGGGAGCTGTTTGGGACAGGAGACCCAGGAATGGCAGACCCTGGCAATGGGCTGAAGGTGCTGGTGGAGTCTGCCTGTGTGAGCATAATTCTGTGTGCTGGTGACCCTCAGAGTCCTGCATGTGAGAGCTTCTTTATGATGGAGACAGTATGGCTAGCAGAGGGCTAAGAGCATGGGATTTGGAGCCAGGCTGAGCCAAATGGGAATGGTGTTTCTCTTACTTGGGCAAATTAATTCCTCTAATCCTTTGTTTCCGTGTCTGTAAAATGGGGGTTGGAATTCCTACCTTGTGGGGTGGTTGTGAGGATTAGACGAGAGGATAGTAATTGTAGCTAGCTAAAGGTTTGCTGAGGTTCAACTTGGAGCATTACTTCACAGAATGTGCTTAGCCAGTGAGCAGCACATAGTAGGGCTGCAGGATGAGGATGAGATGACTGACAGGCCAGCTTGGGCTAAGCCTCAGTTGGGTTCCTGGGTGGCCTGAGCTAAGTGCAGAGTCTCGGTGCTTAACACAGAGGGCCTAGGATGACGGATGTCCCTCTAGTCCCTGATATGGGTGGCGCTAAGGTTTCCCACCTACCCTTGGGTGAGCCTTTCCTGAGGGGCACACCCCAGGTCTGGGTGGAGGGGGCCCAGAGGAGAGGCAGAGGTGGTGTGGGGACAGTGACCTAAGGAGGCAAGGGCATGGGGCTGTGAGGCGGGGGGCACTGGAGGGGCGAGGGCACTTATGGAAGATGAGTGTATGAAACTCCATCGGCCTCTCCCATTTCACTGTGCTATGCCAAAACACCCCGGTTCTTGTTTCACTATCTGAGATCTGGGAGCAGGTTAATTTCCATGACGAACTCCAGGCCACGTGCTCGGAGGACTTATCTAATTAAACTGATGCTTTTTTCTAAGAAAGAGAGGGATGGAGGGAAAGAGGGATGGAAGGAAAGAAGGAGGAAGGAAAAATAGGAAGGAAGGAAGAGAGAAAGATGGATGGAAAGAAGGAAGGAAGGAAAGATAGGAAAGGAGGAAGGAAGAGGGAAAGAAGGAAGGGAGGGAGAGAAGGAAGAAGGAATAGGAGGGAAGGAAGGGAAGAAAGATGGAAGGCAGGCAGATAACTGGGAGGCTGACCAGTGCTCTCTGAAAGGCCATGACAGAGAGGAGCAGGTCCTTGGTGGCCGAGGTGGGTTCCATCCTGGTAGGCTGTGCTCCTGTCTTCTGACAGTTTTCATTTATTTCCAAAATAGCTCTTGGGCTGGGAGGGGAGGGGATAGCTGGACAGTTTGAGCCCTGTGGTGTCCAGTACAGTAGCTGTTAGCCCACGTGGCAATTTAAATTAAATTAAAAATTCGGTTTTTCGATGAACTCCCCACATTTCAAGTACTCCATAGCCACATGTGACTAGCGCTACTGTATTGGGCAGCACAGGTAGAGAACATTTCCATCATCACGGAAAGTTCTGTTGGACAGCTTCTCTCAGAGCTTGGGCTAAATGGATGAGTCCCCAAGGGTTCATGACGGAGCTGGAGGGAGCCAGACGTCAAAGGGGACTCCCTACCTGGAGCGAAGGCCTCCACGGTGGCGGGGCCGCCTTCTCCTTTGATTCCCCTGCAAGTTTCCTCTCTCCCAGGGCAGGGACATCTGGCCAGTCTAGGGTTTAAACCCTCCTCCCACTTTGGATCTTTGTGACCTTGGGCAAGGGTCTTGACTCTGATGCTATGGAATTGGACTTAGAGTAAACAGTGCCTTTGTTACTGGGTTCTTGTGATCATTAACCGAGGTGATTCAGGAAGCTCTTAGAAGAGTAAGGGCACATCGTGACACTCAAAAAATTGGGGCCACCATGATTATAATTGTTGATATTATTTTCATAATGACTATTAAAGAGTGTTTGTGACTGCCAAGTTCTTAGGGACACTCTCCCACCAAATGTTGACTCTTTCCAGAGTTAGTTTAAACGAGCCTCCCCAAATCCTTTTCTTCTGGGAATCTCATTTGGGTTCCTTCTTTCCATCCCTCCTTTTTCTGGGCCAAAGGAAGACTGGAATTGCCCTAGAATTAACTCTTGCAGGCCCTTCTACTTGTGAGTCAGAACCCCTGTCCCTCCCAACACACACATGTGCACACACACACACACTCCTCCACTGGCCAAGCCACATTGATAAAACACAACAAAACCCAAAATATTTAAATAGGGGAGAGCAGATGTGGCCCTGATAGGGCTGGCTGGGCTGTTTGGGGGTGGGGGTGGGGTCAGTGGCCTCTGGGAGGGACGAGTGTGTTTATTCCCGGACATTGCCCAGTGCCCTGTGTGCTAATTTGGGGCTGAAAAGTCCTCTGCATTGTGCAGGCTCCTTTCCCCGTGAAAAGGCGATTGAGTCAGTGAGTTCCAAATGGATTGGAGCTGACAGTAAATGAGAATTTGGCACTGGGTAGAAAACAGCTCCCCCCCTCTACCCCCCACCTAGACACATTCACTCGTCCCTCCCTAAACTTGCACACTTGGTTTTTAGAGGGATTCTGAAAAGAATGATGATTTCTTTCTGTATGTATCAACATTGTTAGCAGGGGTTCTAACTCCCCCTGCCCCTGCCTAACCTCCCCCCCGCAGCTTGCCACCACCCCTCCCCTTGCCGCCTCAGTGGCTCCGCCAGCGATCCCGAACGAGTTAAGGGCTGAATCAACTCTAGACCCAGCTGTACATTTTACTCTGGGTTCCTGAATGAAGCGATGTGCTGTGCTCAGCACGATTGGAGACTGTCTGTCCCGGGTGACCCACCGGCCCCCACCCTGCTGGGCTCTACCAGCTTTCATGGGACCTGCTGCTGGGTCCCAGGACCTCCTCCCTGGCAACCTGGTAGATGGTGGCCTGGACTGTGGGGGCCGTGTCTGATGCCCTCCCCACATACAGTCTCCCACTAGAGGCTCATTTTGATTTTAAAAGAAAGGGTACACCATCTGAGGCTGGTATGATCCCTGGTTTGCAAAGAAGGCTTGCACTTCTGAGGGCTTGTGCATGCCAAGGGCCCTGCCCCTGCCCCCCATAACTTTCTTCTCCACCGTGTTCATACCAGTAAATCAAACAGGCCCTTGCCAATGTCCTATGCCCGTAGACCTCCCCAGTTAAACATTATCAAGAGCTCCAGGGAGGGAAGTACTGCCACCTTGCAGATGCTTGTCCCATCCTACCCCTATTTGTAAAATGGCACCTCTTTAGCCTGATCATTGTCTCTTGGTGGAGATGTGGAGTCTCTCCTACTCCTGGGGGGTGAGAGGCAAGAAGAAGCATTCATTTTGGCAGAATGACAGCCTGCTCCTTGGGGGTGTATGTGTCCCCCAGTGGCTGGGGATGCCCCTCAGAGGCCTCTTTCTGGAAAAGGCCTCATGGAGTCTGCCTGCTTTGGGAATTATGCTGGGAGAATAGTGGTTACGTACTTGGGTTCAAATCCCTGGTTCCTCACTTATTAGGACCATGACTTTGGGCATATCACTAACTCTTCTGAGCCTCAGTTTCCTCACTTGTAAAAGAGGGTTAATAATAGTGTCTATGGCATGGGGTTGCTGGTAAGGCGCTTGGCACAAGGCCTGGTACATGGTAACAAGGGGAAGCTATTGTTGTTACTATTACTGTTACTACTTAGTCCTTCCCATCTGTCATCAGGACGGCAGGAAGGCGGAGGGCTCAGGCCTGCCTCTCTGTTTGGGTGCCAGGACCCCCAAGGCCAGGCTGGAGCCCCAGCCCAGAGGCTGTGGCCACCAAGAGTCTGTTGAAACATACTTGCCAAACCAGCAGGGCAAACATGTGTGCCCAGTACAGAGCCCTGGAGGGAGCAGGGAAAAGGCCGGCGATGCCCAGGGCTGGGCTGGCCTGGACTGCCCGGCTGGGGAGGAGTCGCCTCCCAGACGCTGGCCACCATCTTGGTTCTCCTTGGCCTCTCCTTAGCAGACGGGAGCGTGGCCCTTGCCCTCCCCCAAGAGCAGGTGGCCTTTGCAGCCTGGCACCTGTTCCTGGAGGGAGGCTGCCAGGAAGGTGCAAACCCAGGGATCGCCCTGTGTGTCCTCCGAGTGTGCTCTCCAGAGGGGCTGGCCTGGGCCTGTGCTGGTGGCAGAGGTCACAGGAGGGGCTTATTCTCTCAACCCAGAGCCCCCTCCTTGCCTTCCAGGTGAGTCACAGGAGAGCCAGAACCAGCATGCTGAGGTCTGTGAGCTGGGGACTTGCTGGGGGGAGGGGAGCAGTGGGGGAAAAGAAAGGATGTGGAGGAAGCCAGTGAGGGTACAGGTGAAAGGTCTTGCTTTTTTCCCCAAGGGGCAGAAAGCAAGCCGAGTTGATTTTACATTTTCATTCAAAGAGGAAGGAAACATTTACGGAGCTCTGATTGTGTGTCAGATGCTGTGCTCTGACTTTCTGTGAGACTGAAGGACACAAAGCAGCGAGTGGTTTGATCCCCATCCTAACCAGCAGCAAATAAGGCTCCGAGAGGTTAACTCACTTCCCTGATTTCACCCAGCTCGTTCACGGAGAACCAGGGTTTGAACGCTGGTGATCTGACTCTGAAAAGTTCAATTTTCCCCGTGCAGTGGAAAAATAGAGCCATATTTGAAACAGTTTTGAAAATAGACCAAAGGAAAAAAATTCACCCCTAACCATCATGATACAACCTTGTTTAATATTTGGTATGTTCCTTCTAGTTTTTGTTTTTCCTTTGGTGACTGTATATATCTATATAATATGTATTTTACATAATTATAAGATGAATATGGTTTTGGTTGAGACCCAGGATGTGATTGGAGGGTCTCCTGAGCTGGGACCACCAGGGAGTGATTGATTCTTGGCAAAATGGAAACCTGGTTTTGGTTGGCCCCGAGCCATCTTTTCGGTAATGAGGTTCCTGAGATTCTGCCGGAGAAGGCAAATTGGGTGAGTGGAGAGGCAAGCAAGACCCCCATGTTCTCTCCTGGGTTGGTTCTGCTCAGTTAAGTGGTAGAATTTTCCTTTTAACTCACTTCCTCCTTGCTTTTGACAAATGGGAATATTTGTACCATTTTCCCGAATGACCTCCTCTCCTTGGGGTAATGAGAAAATGAAAGTCCTTGCTAAGTGCTCTGAGATATTCAGATATAAAAATGGAGAGCAGTGTTGTCATGAGCCTTTTGCTGCCAGGGCGCTTTACAAAGAGGAAGTGCAGTTTGCGGGGATTGAAGGTCAGTGTGAGGATTAATGCCACTGCTGGAACCCACGTCCCTCTGGGTGCAGGGCAGGGTTTTGGTGTAGCCTCTGCCCCTCCTCCAGGTCCACACTCCAAGGCCAGGTCCTCATGGCCAGGGTGATCTGGATCACTCAGACAAAGCCCCCGCCTTGGCTTGAATCTAGTGGATAAATGATTCAATTCAAGAAGGAATCTCCCCCTCTCATTTTATAGCATCAGCCCAAGAATCACACGGCAGAATGTAGACTGTCACCTAAACAAATAATCATCCTGGAGATGATTTCGAAACACGGAAAAATGTTTATAATGTGAGTAAAAAAAAAAATCCCAGATGCCAAGTGTTGGGAACACCACGAAAGAAACTATATAAAAATACGAATGCTTATGGACAAAGCTTGTAAGGTAATCCTCCAAAATGAAAATTATAGCGTTAGGGTGGTGGGACTACGGTGATTTGTTTTTTATTTCACAACATTTTATTTAAATTCCCCCCTGTGATTAAAACCCAACAAAGCCAAGGTGTCGGCCCAGCAGGGAGCCCTGGCAAGGGGGAGGGGGCGGGGCCGCGCCAGGCGAGAGGGCGCCTGCACCCACGGCCCCCGCAGGGTGCTGAGCTCACCGGCTCTGCCAGCCACAGAAACCTATGAGATCTCGAGAAGCCGAGGCGTATCGGTGACTCAGACCTTTGTGTTGTGCTGTTCAACAATAGCTTTTGTCCTTTGCCCAAAACCCTAGGCCAGTGTGTTAAAAAAAATTATAAAATTATGAGATAGTTTGTACTTTCCTTACCAGCCAGTGCCAGCTTCGGGTGCTTTATTTATTCAAGGTGGGGAGGCAGGGAAGGCGGGGTGGGGGTGGGGGAAGCCAGAAAGAAAAAGAAAAACAAGGTAGAACTCGGACAAGGCCCAAGAAACGTTTGAACCTCAACAACAAACTTTCTTTGTTTCACCAGTGGGGAGAAAAAAATAAGCAGGAAAAAATGGAGAGGACCAGTTTGAACCAAATAAAACTCCTGGTGTTTTGTGCGGGGGGTTGCTTCTTGCAGTGGGTTTTGCTTTTTATTTGTGGAACGTGGAAGCTGTTTCATGACGCTCACCTCTGGGCTGGCACGTGATGGGGGTGGGAGTGGAGGGGCCCGGGAAAAAGGGCCAAGCCAGTGGCCGAGGTGGGAGCAGAGACTGCCACATTGGCCTCTTGTGATCTGGCCAGTAACGCCAACTGCCCGCAGCCTTTGCCCTCACTTCTGGTTGGGTTTCAAGACGATTCTTACCTCCTGGTGTCCCAGCAGCCACTCTGCTTGTGGGACTCAGAATCTTATGTTCATCAGGGATGAGGACAGGTTTGCCTTGGGCCAGTTTGGACCGAAACTTTCCTCCTAGTGTCCCCTGGAAGACATTTTTAGAATTATATTCAGAAAGAAAGACCTTGGGAGAGAAGAGCTGGAAATGTGTGTGTGATTGTGTGTTATCATGTGTGTGTAAATGGTTGTATGTGATTGTGTGTAAATAGGTGTGTGGTTGTATATGAGAGTGTGTGATTGTGTGTGAGAGATTGCATGATTATGTGTGAGGTTATATTCAGAAAGAAAGACCTTGGGAGAGAAGAGCTGGAAATGTGTGTGTGATTGTGTGTTATTATGTGTGTGTAAATGGTTGTATGTGATTGTGTGTAAATAGGTGTGTGGTTGTATATGAGAGTGTGTGATTGTGTGTGTGAGATTGCATGATTATGTGTGAGGTTGTGATTGTGTGTAAATGGTTATGTTGTGACTGTGTATGAAATTGTGTGATTGTGTGTGAAGTTGTATGAAAGACTGTGTGGCTGTATGTGAGACTTATGTGATTGTGTGTGTAAGTGAGTGTGTGCTGGTTGTGTGTATAAGTGTGGGTGATTGTGTGCATGATTGTGTGAGTGATTGAGTATGAGATTGTGCGACTGTGTGATTGTGATTGTGTGCATAAATGGTAGTGTGTAAATTGTGTGATTACGTGTGATTACGTGTAAATTGTGTGATTGTGCGGTTGTATGAGAGACTGTGTGGTTGTATGTGAGATTTATGTGATTGTGTGCGTAAATGTGTGCTGTTGTGTGTACAAGTGTGGGTGATTGTGTATGAGATTGTGAGATTGTGTGTGAGATTGTGATTGTGTGTGAGGCTGTGTGAGAAATTGTGTAAGCTTTATGTGGTTGTGTGTGTAAACAAGTGAGTGCTGGTTGTGTGCAAATGTGGGTGATGCTGTGTGATGGTGTATGAGATTGTGTGATTACGTGTGTAAACGATTGTGTGTGATGTGTATGAGATTGTGTTTGTGTATGTAAATGAGTGTGTTACCGTGTGTGCAAATGTGGGTGATTGTGTGTGAGACTGTGTGTGATCGCATGTGTGGCTGTGTTTGCATGTGTCCCTTTAGTCTTAATTGCTTTTTTCTCTGGTTGTAACAGCTAGGCAGAGTAGAATTTATGGGGGCCTTACATCTAGTTTTTCACGTATCACTTCGTCCCCCTCCTGCAAACCTACTCTCTGAACCTGTGAGGTGGCCCAGCTTACCATTTTGTTTGCACTAATAAAATAGTAAAATTTATTTCAAGGAAGTTGAAGGATGGTTTTACAAGTGATGCTGTGTGATGGTGTATGAGATTGTGTGATTACGTGTGTAAACGATTGTGTGTGATGTGTATGAGATTGTGTTTGTGTATGTAAATGAGTGTGTTACCGTGTGTGCAAATGTGGGTGATTGTGTGTGAGACTGTGTGTGATCGCATGTGTGGCTGTGTTTGCATGTGTCCCTTTAGTCTTAATTGCTTTTTTCTCTGGTTGTAACAGCCAGGCAGAGTAGAATTTATGGGGGCCTTACATCTAGTTTTTCACGTATCACTTCGTCCCCCTCCTGCAAACCTACTCTCTGAACCTGTGAGGTGGCCCAGCTCCAGGGCTGATTGGTGATTCTTCCTTCCAAATTAGCTCAAGTGATTTTGTGGGAATAATGCAGCGCCTTTTCTTTGGCAGTAGTTTGACTGGTAAAAGAGGGGGCTTGTGGGTTAAAGGCGAAGTCACAGAGGTCTGAGGTGGCCTGGCCTGGGACTTGGATGCCCCTGTCTGGCCCTGACAAGAATCTCAGGCCTGTCCTCGGCCTTGTTCTAGTGCTCAGGAGCGGATTCCCAGCCGAGCTTCAGAGACTCACGTGGGCTTTAACATGCCTGCGTGGTCTCTCCGTTATCATGACCATTCCCTCCAAGAAGGCAGCTCAGAGATTATTGTCCTATTTTACAGATGAAGAAACTGAGGCCCGGAGAGGGGAAGTTGCTTGGCCAAAGTCTCACAGTGAGTTAGTGACAGCTTTGGAATCAGAGCCAAGTCTTTGGGCCACTGGGAACATGGTCATCACCCCCGATGGCTCAGAGCAAGGATGACCAGTTCCAGCCATGGAATTACACTGTCCTCCACTTACAGAAAACAAAGGCACCCTCTTGAGGAGCAGACTTGGTGGCAGTGGTTGGGGGTGATCGGCCTCTGGTTTTAAAAACTATTTCTGTTTCGGAAAGAGCACTGAATGGTGAGACAGGCGAGGGGGTTTGAGCCCCACCCCAGCCATGACCAGCAAGAACTCGGGGCTCTGCCATCTAGATAGAGCAAGAGGGCTGTACCCAGCGGTGCCTCCATCCCTTCCCACTTCAGGATGGCTGGAGCTTCCTGCCACAATCCAGAGTCCGCAGCTGTGCCATGCAGCAAACCCTCTCCCACAACCTGTCAAACCAGAGATGCCAGTTTGCCCAGGGCTGCCAGGAGGTCCCCGCCCCCGTCTTGTACCAGGGAGAGCCTTTGCAGGCGTGGCGGGCAGTGCCCCCGGCCCATGCCCTGTGCACCTGCTTATTGATAACTGCATGTCTGAATGTGCCTCATGTCGGAGCCCTTTGGTTTGAACTTGCCGAGTACTGAGAGGCTGAGACGTGAGAAAATTATGAGCAGGGGAGAGAAGTGGTACCCTGTGACAAGAGGCAGCTGCAGAGAAAGGGGCAGGCTCCATGCCTGGGGTGAGCGCCATCTGGGCAGGAGGCCTGGCTTCCAGCTGTGGGGGCTCCGGAAGGGCAGAGCCTGGGAGGAATGATTTTGAAGCCACTACTATGGAGATTAAGGGGATGAGAATGTAAATCTCAAGTAAAAAGGTAATTGAATGTAATAGCAAACACTGCTCGCTCTATGTTAATTTTAGCTCTTCCCCTGGATACAAGACGCTGTATTAGTGTTTTATTACCATTTTGTTTGCACTAATAAAATAGTAAAATTTATTTCAAGGAAGTTGAAGGATGGTTTTACAATGCAAATTTGAAGAAATTGGACTTTTCATTTATGCCTCTGCTATTTTAAACCCTGACGGGTGTAAATTAGCTACAGGGACCGAGCAGACCCCACTGATGGGGACTTGGGAGGCGGGAGCCCTGGCAGTAGTTCCAGACTAGCTCAGGGAAGAAAGCAGAGAGTGCTCCACAGAGTGGCTGGGGGACTTGAGGGCCCAATTGGGTGGGATGGGCAGTGGGTGAAGGCGTGTCAGGCATGAATGACTGGGTGTAGGTGGCATGTCACACACTGAGCTGGCGGGGAGACACATGTGGCCACAGACCCCAGAGCTTCCTCTTTCCTCTCGGCCCTTTGGCCTCCTTCCTGTCTTGACATAGGTCCTTGATTAACCTGGTGAACCCCAAAGGGGAACTGAGCGACCTCTTTCTTCTGTGCCTAGAAGGGGTGAGTAGACCAGTTATCTGGTCCGCGCTCATCCCCTCAAAGGGGGCTACAGATTGAGGAAAGCAGTGGGAGGGTGGAGGAAAGACCCTGAACCTAAAGCGAACCAGGGGGAAAAAGACCCCGGCCAGAACCCAGCTCAGGAGAGGTTCCCAGGCATGTTTGCCTTCTCCATTCTTCCTTCTGACCCAGGCATACTTGGGACACTGGGAGCAGGACTTTCTCAACAAGCAGCATTTCTTCCAGTTGCACAGATGGTCCCAGGTTGGTAGTGTCCATGAACCAAAAAGCTAGAGGGCAGAATTAAAAAAAGAAAAAAGGTCTAGTTGTCTGAATTTTAGGGATTCAGATGACGGTATAGGTAGGTGGAAAAGGGAAGGAAAGGGGTGATAGGGGAGTTTCATTTTGAGTTTTGGGTGAGGAATTCAGGTTGGTTCTTGTTTTATCCAAACCGGTTTGTATATCTCTGAAAAATTATCAGCAGCAATGGCCCAAAGCAATGCATTGAGGGACAAACTTCCAAAGGGTAGGGAACCGAACAAGTGTTCTAATGTCTGGCGGAGTCTGCAGCATGTACTGCCCAGGGTTTTCTGGCTGCCTGCCTGACGTGGGGGAAACGGGGAGCCAGTGTTGCCGGTTTCCAGCCCCAACCCTAGGTCTTGTGGGGTTTTTCTCAGTGTGTTCTCTCTGCCTTGTTCGGGTGTTGTATGTGCATGTTTGTGTGTGTGCATGTTCGTGTGTGTGTAATGCAAAGATTTAAACTGTTGATATTGGCAAGGCCAGAGTGGAGAGACTAGAGGAGTCTGTAAGAGAAACTGGAGCAGAAATGGTTGCAGAAGACACTTGAGGATTCCCTTGCTGCAGACACTGTGAGCTCTGGGGTGTTAGGACTCTGCCTGTGGGTTGCAGCGAACATGGTGCTGGGGCAGAGGAAGGTGGACACAGGCCCTCAGCCTCTTCTGGTGGCTCCTCTAGGCTGACAGGGTCACATTTGGAGCTGAGGGGGTCTGTATTGACTCAAGTGGTGGGAAATATCTGAGGGTCAGGCCGGTCTCCAGCAGCAGGGCCAGCACTCTGTGTGGTTATTAATGGAGGAGGAAAATTCTCCATCTGGGCCTCTTTGGGATCCTTTTGGATCAGGGGACTGTGGATAGTATTTCTTGGGATCATGGGGTTTAGGGAATGTCCAGAAGGTAAGGGACTCTAAACCCAGCCCCATAATAGGCCAGGAACCTCTTCTTTTCTGCTGCTGGGTACACAGGAGGCCCTGGTGGCTCTGGGCTGGTAGCTGAGGGGCAGAGAGGGAGGCTCAGAGTTGATGGAGGCAGCCGAGGCCAGGGCAGGTTTGAAAATGTTGCTGAAAGGAGTCAGAGATGAGAACATGTAAAAGAAGAGCGTTGTTTAGCTTTTGAAATGGTTTCAGACTCCGAGAGTGGGGAAGTGCACTGCTGTGTACCCAAGGATTTAGAGAGGGCATCAGGCAGGGGGGTTATACTCTGGGTGGATTTCAATCCACAACTGTAATTACATCAAGAAGCAGACGGAAATGGGAAAAGAGGATTAGTGGGGTGCCCTGCGTGGGCCTGGTGGTGGAGGTGGCACCAGGAGTACCTGGCCGCTGTGCAGGCACCTGCCAACTCTCTTAGGCTTGACCTCTGTCAGAGCTAAAGTGGTCCACCCTGGACTTCCCCAGGAACAGTCAGGACCCCTGGGCACCTCTTTTCTACTCATCTGCTTTTGAATCTTCCCAACCCATCGCTGGACAATTGAGACCCCTCTGAGCAGCTCCAGGGCTGTCCCCACCCTCTCTGCGTCTTTCCAACATGTGTCAGCTCCAGCCTAGAAGAGCAGGAAGCTCCATTTTGATTGACGTGGCTTTCTTTTTGGCATGGGGTATGCACGTGTGAGTTGGGGAGAGCGTGAACCTGAAGGACACCAGGAGACTGCTGTCCTACTTGACCACAGTAAGCCTTGAAAGCTGCAACTCCCATCTGCTACTTTGTTCTGTTTGGTTAGGAGGAGCCTACTGCCTGGTCCCTAGGACCTCCCCAGTTTCTCCTTCAACTGGGGGAAGGGGAGGCCAGAGCTCCTGCTCTTTTGCCCACAAGACTCTGACCCTTCCTCTCATCCTGCACGGTCCCCTGGGGTGTGACGGTGGCATCCCTGGCTCACCTTTCCCTTCTCCAGCCCCTCCACCCCTTCCTGCACCTGTCAGCTGTCTCATTGACTGTCTGGCTTGGCTGCCACCCATCCTATCCTCCCAGGCCAGCTCCGCCCCCGCCCCCTCCCCCTGAGCCCACACTCCCTCCCTTCCTGTCTCTGCCCACGTCTGTCTCTACCTGCCCGTCGCCAGCACACCTGAGGATCCGAGGCTGCCTAACGGAGTGTCGGGATGGTTCAGGGTGTTTACCAGACAGCCAGGATAAGGCATTAAATCCTGTTGCTGTCTTCCCAGGGCCAGGTTCCTCAGATGGTTTTCCAAATTCCTAATCTCAGTGCCCACATCCCTGCCCGGCCTATGTTTGATGGGAGCTTTCCTTTCCGATTGAAGCTGAACCGAGCAGGATCTGTCGTGGGTGTGGGTCTGGGTTCCCCCCGCCGTGCATGATGACATGGGCGTCCAGCCCCTTCCTCCCTTTGGTTCTTCCTTCCTCTCCTCCTTCCTTTCTTTGGGAATCTTAGTGAGTGGGGGCCAGGATTCCACCACCAGGTGTTCTAGAACCTTCTTGAGCCCCCATCCCCCACCAGCGTAGTAATGAGGCCACCTGCTATAATTGGGGGGTCATGTCCCAGATTGGGTTTAGTGTCAGAGGTGAGGGGGATCTAGCCTGAAGAGGGCCTGAGATTGGAGTGAGCAGGTAAACTACCGCTCTTCCTGAGCCCACTGTTACAATTCTTCCTCCTCAAACTACAAGTGGCCAGTGTGGGGTTTTGCTCGTGACGCTGAACACCCTGGCTTGCCCGGGAGAGAGTCCATAGAGCAAACCTGCTCCACCACAGTGTGTCTGTATTGGTTTGGGAGGTGACAGTGCTGGGGAGGAGGCGTGCTCCTGTCTGGTGCTCGGGGTGGACACCTGCCCTCCTCGTTATGCTGGCTGAGCCTCTGGGGTGACAGAAGGACTCAGGTGCCCTCCAGTGAATAGGGACGTTGAGGCACCCAGTGGTATCCATTCTTGATGTGGAGTCTTCCCTTCTGTGGGACATCCAGGGACTTGTCTGCTCTTCCTAGGATGGCAAGACTGGGCAGAGGGCAGGGAGGCTCTGCCCCTGTCCTTAACCTTCACTCCCAGAAACCAGGCCGAAAGAGGCCAATTAGCGTTCTCTCTGCAAGCTGGGAAGTCTCTATGAAGGAGGAGCAGGACGCTAGGCCAATGAGTGCACTTGACCACTGGTGGCGGCCTGGATATACCCCTCGGGGGTGCCTGGGACTGATGGATGTGTTCTCTCTCCAAGCTGCTATGTGACCTGGACAGACCCTTCTAACTTCAGCTTCTCTTTCTCTGGCTGTAGACTCCCTCTTTCTCCCTCCTGTGCCCCTTCTCCTTCCTCCAGGCAACCAGAGGTCTCTTGGGTTTCGCAGCAGCCCGAGCCTCACTCTGTCTCCAGGTCTGCTCACCCTGTTCTGGCTGGGCTGCGGGCGTCACGTGCCTCCACCCTCTTGCTGTTTCCTTGACAGTCGGTGCTGCTCTGGGCTTCTCTCTCCCTTCCTGAGATTCTCTCCCTTTCTGAGTGCAGTGACAGGAGCAGAGGGGTCCCTGCACCCAGCAGAGAGGGGCGTGGCAGCAGGACTGACAGCAGGGCAGGGTGTAGTGGCTGACTTCATGCTGGGTCCCCAGCCAGCACCCTCACCATAGAGGCTATAAGGCAGGGCTCCTGTGGGAGTCCTGGGTGCCAGCAGGTTTTAACTGGGGGGTGGTCTTTTTCTAATATGTGTTGGGCAAGGATCAAGAATTAGGAGAGAAAAAAGGGGGACAGAGAAAATCTGGAGGGCGACAGTTGGTCTGGTGAGGAGGAGGAGGAGGAAAGAGGTGAAATTAATTCATTAGAAAAACTTGTTTACTGGCTTTGCTTAGGTGCTTCCATTTTAAAAGTCTACGTTTACAATAAGTCGCTAATTAAAATACAAAATTAAGCAACAGCTATGTTTTTTTTTCCCTTACACTTTAATTGCGTGATTTTTTGTGATGTAATTTCTGGAAACACCCAGCGTACCTCACAGGGCTGATTGTTTGATAAACTAGAAGCACCTGAAACCAACCCAAAAAATAAATATATAAATCCAAGGAGAACTTAAGGTAGATTGGAAATGACAGAGAACTGCAGACAGCAGGGAACCAAAAATCCATAATAATAATAATAAAAAAATCTTCTAAGTAAGGACATTTATCCTGCCTAGCTCCCACCCTCCGCCCTGAAACCAGAACAGTCTGTACATCTCAGGGGACAAAAGAGCTCAGGGGAAAAAATAGAAGCCAGACCAAGTGGGGCAGTCACTCCCTGTCCCCCACCCCCAAGTTGGTGCTATGGAAAAAAAAGCAGATGCGACTTGGACTCTTCCTTGAATCCATTTCTAGCTGGGCTCAGTACTCACTAGGGCTTCTGTTTTCATCACTGACCTTTCAAGGACACTTTCTTTGTCCCCCTTGTTCTGAACCTAGATATTATCCCAAGAGGGGGTGAATGGGGACAATGATTGTCCCTCCTGAGAAAAGCAAGCCTCTCCAAGCCCATGCCATGGCAGGTGGCGTGAGCCAGGCTTGGGTTGCTGGCCGGGCGTTCCTGGTTACCGTGAGAGCACTGGCCATTCTAGAAGGTAGTGGGAAAGGGTGGTCCAAGGTAAGAGAGGTATGTGTTGACTTTTGCGTACAGCCTCATGACCTGCTGCCTTCTTTAGGATGTAGACCTAGGTGATGATTGCAAAACTGCTGAGAAACCTGTCAGGAACTGACTCAGGATGGGGCTGGGAGGAAGCTGGATCCCACTGGCAGCCTGGCTGCGGGAAAATCAGGCTCAACATCATCTGTGGGCTCTGGGTCTCCCGGGTGCAGGACATCTGGGACAGAGGAGGCCTGGAGCCACACTGCCAGCTCCTTTCTGCACCCACCAGCTGGGGACCCAGTTGGCCATGGGCCCCAGTAATGTCTGCATACACTCTGCTCCTTGGGAAAAACGATTTGCCTTCTTTGGGGATCTTTTTAAAAAATACATTTTCTCTCTGATTATAACTAATGCTCATAGCTCATTGGAAAATACCAAAGTGTAAGGGGTGGTAGTTGAAAGTATGGGTTAGGGAGACAGGAAGACCTTGTTGTAAGCGCTTTGCCACCCAGCAGTGTGATTTTGGATAAGTTAACATTTCTGAACCTTAGTGTCCTCATCTATAAAGTGGGGATAAGGATAGTATATGTCTTGTGGGCTGGTGAGGATTCAGTGTGATGATCCATATAAAATACTTAGCACTGGGCCTGGCTCACAGCACACAAATATTAACTATTTCTGTTATTATAGTTAATAATGATTATCCTCACTGCCTCAGGATGATAGGCTTTTTACTTTTTTATTAAGAAAAAAATTTTTTGTGGGCCTGGCTCACAGCACACAAATATTAACTATTTCTGTTATTATAGTTAATAATGATTATTCTCACTGCCTCAGGATGATAGGCTTTTTACTTTTTTATTAAGAAAAAAATTTTTTACATCGACGAGATGATCTATCTAAACCTGTGCTATCCAGTAGAGTAGCCTCTGGCCACATATGGCTGTTCAAACTTGAATTAATTAAAATGAAATAAAATTTAAAGTTCAGCTCCTCAGTCATATATGCACCATGTTTGAAGTGCTCGGGAGCCGCACGCGGCCGGTGGCAGCTGCAGGTTCTGCTGGGCAGCTTTCTACACAGCACTGCCACCTGAGATTGTTCACTTAAAGTTCAGCTCCTCAGTCATATATGCACCATGTTTGAAGTGCTCGGGAGCCGCACGCGGCTGGTGGCAGCTGCAGGTTCTGCTGGGCAGCTTTCTACACAGCACTGCCACCTGAGATTGTTCACTGAACCATTTCCTACTTTCTGTAAGTGTCTCTTACTGGCTGCATAGTAGTCCATGCTGTGGCCCAACCACACTCTTCTTATCAGTTTGAAGTTTTGCTCCTGAGGACTTGGAGCTTCCTCTGGTCTCTGATTGGGTCCTCTGGGGTTGTCCCTACCTGGCACTTGCACTGTGGCACACTCTGATGGGTGCCAGGCAGTGAAGGATTCTGAAAGGAGCTGCCCCACTTCCTGATGGGCTGCCAGTGGTGGTGCTTGGGCAAGGGGCGGAGCTCTGCTCTCGCCTCCTGCGAGTGGCCTCTTGCAGGGCTGGAGGGGGCTGCTCCACTCTGCCCCCAGGACCTCCCTCAGGCTGGCTCCTCCACACCCTTCACCTACCAGGGCTGGAGACCAGGGCAAGCAGGTGCTTGCTTGAGGTAGTAAAAATGACCCATAATGACCCACCCTTCACCGGCCAGAGGCTCCAGGATATATCTTGGTGCGCCCCAGGGCACCTCCAAGCAGGTGGCCTTTGCCTGGTGGGGAGCTGGCCTGGCTTCCCGTGGCCTGTGCTAGCCTCCACATCCTAGGAGGGTCTTCAGGCTTCCAGAAGGGCCCTGACTTTGGATGGTTGTGAGAGTCCATGGTGGCAGTGTGGTGGGATCCCAGGTCCAAGGCTGCTCCAAGAAGACCTTGCAATGGTGGGTGACCATCTTGTGACTGGGGTTGGCAGAGTGAGCGTTGGCATGCTGGGGTGGTGCTCGGGCAGTGCTGGGGCTGTGGGCCTCCTTGTGTGGCTGAGGACAGAGCTCTGGGTGTAGGGCTGTGGGCAGGGCCAGCAGGGGAAGGTGTCCCCAGGGCAGTGGGCAAGACAGATAGGGAGAGCCAAAACCGGACCTGCTGAGGTGGCCCTTTCTGCTCGTAGCGGATCATAAAATATGGCTCAGATTTTCATTACGGGCTCTATCGATTATCTTCTGGGACGGATGAATTATAGAGAACATTAAATTTTTTTAAAAAAGCAAGTGAGAGAGGAAATATCTGAATGAGTTTGGGTGGTCGATGGCAGAAAGGGCTGAGCCACCAAGCCTGGTCTCTGAGCAGGGTGAGGACCAAATCTCTAAGGGCACGCAGTCTCTGACTCTAGCTCTCGACCTCCAGGGCCTACCTGGGCCTGGCCTTGCAATGGGGGTGTCCTGTGCTCCTCTTTGCTCTGCTCACCCATGCCCCATCCCCTCCAGGGATCTGCTCCGTTCTAGGAGGTTTGGGTTTTTTATGGGGCTCTAACCTGGAAATAGGACCTTTCCTAGGCTTTGGACCTCTTTTGCTAGGAGGTAGTTCCCAAGCTCTGTTACTTTCCCTGGAGGGATCTCCTGATCCTGGAGATACCTGTCTGAGCAGAGGGAGGGTTCAGAGGACATCACTGGTGTCCTTGGGTCAGAACTGGGGTGGGGACGCCTAAGGAATGTGGACACCTGGCCCTACTGGCCACCTCATCTTTTCCTTGCTCCTTGTCCTTCCATCCATAGTCACTGGCGCAAAGGATTTCTGTCTTCCTTTGTAAGCTTGGGAAGAGCAAGTTTGGGTCCCACTGCTAGGCTGGAAAGAGAACTTCCTGAAAGGCCATCCCTCCCTTGCATCTTCCCCACGCCCCTAACCTCTGCCCCTTCTTGCCAAGCTGCGTAGTGATTAGGTGTCAGACAGTGCTGGGTTCAGATCATTTACAGTGTGGACCTTGGGTGGATCGACATTCCTCTCTGAGTTTTAGTTTCTCAATGAGGTTGTTTAGACTGCTGCCTGAAAAAGTGTCTGAGGGGAATCGTAATAACTTCGTATAGCATACATTATACGAAGTTATACGATACACAGTGCTTAATAAACATGAACTATTATTATTTTCCTCCTCTACTGTGGCAGAATCCAGAGACCTCCCCTCTTTTCTCTTCATTTGGGCTTTTTATTTGATTTAGCAAATGCTTTATAGCATGTACTGTGTGTTGCGTACTTTTCTCAGCGTGTAACACATAGTAAGTCATTTAATCCTCATGACTGAACACAGGAGGAACTATTATTCTCTCCATTTTACTGACTGGGAAACTGAGGCACAGAGAGGTTAAAGTAATTTGTTGAGAGTCACACAGCTCGTGAGTGGCAGAGCCTGGATTTCTATCTGGGCAGTCCTGGCTCCAAAGCATGTGTACTTAATCACTGTGGCGTGCTGTCCAGTGATCTGTTGGGGTGGCATATATGCGTGTGCGTGTGCGCTACGTGTGTTCAAACAGCCCTGCTCTCATGGTGGTCTCTGGGTGACGCCGCTTCCTGACACTCCACACTGTGTCTGACTCCCTCAGATCATCAGTACCCCCAGCATCTTCTGGGGCCCTGTTCTGGGTGGAGCGTATCTCCCCACCCCCACACCGTCCACCTCACCCTAGCTTCACCTAGGCTGCTGTGAAAAGGTGGTGGTTTCCATGGATATCATCTCCCTCTGCCGACACGCCCTTTTTTGTATAACTCTGTTCCCTGGAGTTGATTGTTTTTGGCACACAGCTCTGTAAACTCATCCAACAATTAAAAAGGGGGAGGGGTGGAACAAAAAGGAGACAGATAGTAACTGTGGGTGAATGACATGTAGGAAGGGCCTCTGGGGTGTGGGTCCCCTCCCTGTCCCCTGTCAGCAGCAGAACAGCACTGTAAGTGCAGAAAGGCCGTATCACCAGCTGGCTGGGAGTTCCACTTGCAGAGTTCCGAGAACTCAGAACTCCCATCGTTACCTTGCACTTGAACTGTGCTTTTGCCCCTTGCGTCTCTCCTTCCGAAATCTGAAGGGGCCCTTTGCGGAGCCTTCTAGGGCCACCTGAAACCAGGAGATGTTAGCTCGGACTGATTTGAATATTTACTGCCTTGTTTTGGTTAATTGTGTATGTGTTTGCTCTGTTTGTGTACCATCAAATACCTGCTGTGTTGGGCGTACCCGTCGTAGGCTGTGTGAGATCACAGATGAAAAATGCAGTGAAAAACACTTTCGTGCCACAACACATCATGTAGGATTTTTGTATTAAGATGTGGATTTTTTTTATTGTTTTTTTTTTTCCCCTTTTCCATACAGCCCTGAAGTTGGGCAATGTGCGCGTCTGTGTTTTTGTTTTCACTCCAGGTGCTTTATGAAATCTGCTCATTAGCGCTCTGTCCTCTCCCCACCCCAGTCTGATCTTCTACCATTTATCCTCTCAGACGTACCTCTTTCCCCACCACCTCCCTGTGTCTTCTCTCCTTTGGGGTGATGATGGGCACCCCCCTCCACATCTGCCCAGATGAAATCTGGGGCCCTGTTCCCAATCCGGGTCTCCGAGGCAGATGTGTTCATTGTGGTGGGAGGTCCCGGTGCGGGGGAGGCAGCAGAAATCTCTGCCCCTCCCCCAAAGATAAATCTCCTAATTTACCCCCACCGGACCCCCTGACTCTGAGTGACCCCCTCCTAGGTGGCTTCCTTGTCCCCGTCCCGTCAGATGACAGGTTGCGAGGGGTATGCCCACAGCTGAGACCCCATTTACAAGATAGTTCAGGGGATGCTCCTGCTTGCCAGGTGTGCCACCATAGGCCTGGCTTTGCTCCACTTTCAGCCCCGCCGGAGGCACCCGAGCACGGCCCTTGCCTTTGGTCGTGATCTCCGAGCACTTTCTGGTGGCTCTGGGGGATTTGCTCAAGACCTGTTTTGAGGTCAGGAGAGCTGAGGCTTGGGAGGGGAAATAGCGTCAGGTGTAGGTGGTTGCTGAGATCATGGGTAGGGGAGGAGGAGGAACTTTTAACCCAGCCCGGGCCTGGCTTTGGCACCTGTGAGCAGTGTCAAGTGACCTTTGGCAAGTCACTTCATATCTCTGTGCCTGCTCTTTCTAATCTATCCGCGGGGACCATAATCATTCTTACCTTCGTGTCGTATAGACTCAGCGAGATCATGGCTGTAGAGCACTTGGCACAGTGCTTAGCAAATAGTATAATGTAGTTAGTATCGTTAGTTGTCACATAGGCCTCTCGGCAGGGGGCGAAACCACTCCTCCGGTGTGCCCTCTGCTCCGCATGCTACCTTGCACATACTAGATGCTTAGTGAATTCTTATGGGAATCAGTTGGAGGAGAATCAAGTAACCAAGTGGTCCCCTTTAATCTAAAAGGTATTAATTCAAAGGGCGGATGGAGAAATGGGAGAGACCAAGACACAGGTTGGGGCTTAAGGGAACTAAACAGAACGGAGTAGGAGAATCAAGTAACCAAGTGGTCCCCTTTAATCTAAAAGGTATTAATTCAAAGGGCGGATAGAGAAACGGGAGAGACCAAGACACAGGTTGGGGCTTAAGGGAACTAAACAGAACGGAGCGTGAAAATAGCCGATGAAGGGTTCTGCCAGCGGAGAGGGATGAAGCTGCTCCTGGCCCATCTGATTCCGACATGAAATCAGGGACTAGTTCAGTTCCACAGACACTTCCAGTGCCCACTGTGGGCCAGCTGTTGTGCTAAATGCTGGGGATGCAAAGATAATGAAGACCTGGTCTCTGCCCTTGAGGAGTTAAAAATGCAATGGTGGAGACAGACTCGTGAACAAATTACTTTCGTCCAGGATGGATTTAAATGCTGTGATGAAGGCTGCGTGAGGAGCACAGTAGAGGGGCATATGGGCTCACTTGGGGTAGATTCTGGAAGGTTACCTTGAAGAGGCTGGGAAGAAGAGGGTGGGGGAATCCCAGGCATTTCTAGAGCACTCGTTAATACCTTTCACGTCTCCTCGATCCTCCCCAAGCCTGCTAGGTAGGAGGAAGAAGGTATTATCTCCATTTGACTGGTGAGGAAACTGAGCTGTAGGGAGATTAGCTGGCTTATCTAAGGGCCCATAGTAGGTTAAGTGCAGAAGCAGGACTCAGATCCATGGCTTCTGATTCTCCGCCTAGAGTTATTTCTGTAACTGCACTTGGCTTCTCACCTCTTCACCCCAGACCTGTCGGTCAGAGAGATCCATCCTCTGGGGTCTGTACCTACCGTCTGGGATCTGTGCTGCTGCCACGACCCTTGGGGCTTGTGCTGTGGGAGGGCCCCATTCCATGGAAGGCCCCGGGGCCTGTGCCCTGGTTTGGTAAATGGGTCAGGCCATTTGGTTGGGGACAGTCCTGGAGCAAGGCCATGCCCTGGCAGGGCTGGAGGGTGGCAGGAATGGGGAAGGCTGAGGAGGAGGAGGCCTGGCTACACCTTTGTTCAGCTGTTCTAGCTTCCAAGGCTGAGGAGCTCCCTCTGCTTCGGGCAGACCCCTCTCTCCGCTGGAAGAACCAAAGAAGGGCCCAACGATGGTCTGGACACTCTCTTCCTCCAGAAGTGGAAACTCTTTCTGAACCAGGACATAGGACACTGGGATTGTTCACTATTGGCATGTGATCAGACTCTGGTCTTTCTAGCTCCTTGCCAGGAGTCAGGGAGGTGGAAATGTGGACCGTTTCTCTGGGGAAATGTATATGTGCCTTTTGCAAAGCTGGAAGGGGGGAGTGTCAGCCCCTGTGTGAGATGCTGGCTTTTGGGTGGGATTGTTCTGATGGCATGTTGGAGTAGAGAGCTCCAGCAGGAGAGTGGGGAGTGGGAAGCTGCAGGTGGTCCAAGGTACCCCTTCCTCTAGTCCAGGGATAGTTTATGGGTGGATGGGCTGCCCAGGGCTTTGGGAGTTCTGGACTAACAGGCAGGGGAGTTTCAGAGCTCAGAGGAGTGAGTCTCCCAGTGGCCCTGAAGTTCCCATTAAAGTGTTTTTTCCTCTTTTTTAAAGAAAAAAATATTCCCAAACTGGAAAACAAAGGAAATCCACTTCCCCCAAATCACACGAAACTCACATTAGGGGCCTGGCGGGAATCCATGGAAACCAGGAAACCCGCTGTTAACCCTGTACAGTGCTGAAGGGTGGGATGGGAGCTGGGCTGATCTAAGCCCTGGATTGCTGTTGCCATCCATCCCTGATGGCTTCCCCCAGGGAGCTGGTCTCGGTGGCATTGCCCCAGCAGAGGTGGAGTGGAGCCGTTGCTGAAGCCCTCGCCTTCAAAGAGCCAACTCCTCCTTGCACTCGGGCCCCACCTTGGGAGGCAGGAGAGGAGGGGTTCATGCACTCCAGGGAGGCCTCTGGGGACTCCAAGGGCTGGGCCAAATTGGAGAACCTGCCAGGCCACTGCCCACACCATGCCACACCACACAGTCACAGCCGAGCCTGCTCACACATTTTGGGAACACACAGTCACTGTCAATGCTGCAGTCCCCTGGCAAAGGGGGGAAGGAAAGGACCAGAATTTCAGTGCCGGTCTCCCTGATGCCAGCTCTGCGTACAGGGTCAGTGTGAAAGCAGATGGAGAGCCCCCTCTGGGTTCCCTGCACCCCACTCTCACATCCACGAGGTTGGGCCTCCAGGCCTGGGAGGTTGGGCATGAGATTGGGTGGTGTGTTTGTGTTTGCACGCACATGGACTCATTTTTTTTTAAAAAGGCTGAAAATATTTACAGGTTTGAAGTTGAAACGCAAACAGGAAAAGCCCTTTAAAAAATGAGTGTAGTGGATATTCAAAACAGGAATCACCATGGAAACACCACAATATTTGCTTAAATTGACACAAAGGTTGCTGGTATTAGGGCACTGACTTTCTATGGCCACTTTTTTTTTTTGCCCAACACCTATCACAAATGAATCTCTGCAGCCCCGTCCCCTCTTTTCTTTTCTATGTGATGAAATAGCATAGTACCAGAGCGGGGAAAGGAAGAGAGAAGAAACCAAACTCACCGTCCTGGGTAGCTGCAGAGACACCTGTTGATTCCATTTTTAGAGGCTCCTATAAGGCCATTTGGGGGGCATGGGAGCAGTTGGGAAAGTGTTACTGGCCGAGGGAGTTGGGGGATGGGGAGCCCAGGGGTTGGTTTGGTTGCATGAGTGTGATCTGTTTCCAATGTTGGTTTGATCCACTGTCATGCTGACCTTTCACCCCAAGTGCCAAGCCTTGGGTGTGATCACTCCTGTTACCTTGGGTGGCACTTGATTGACCTAGTATTGTTTCTACCTATTTGATTCTTTTATTAGGTATGACAACTGTATAGCAATTGGCTAATAATTATGCAAAGGGCAAACTGGTTGCAGGGTCAGGCATGGCACGCACCGTAGCAATGCCATCTGCTGATTGGCAGGCAGGGTCCAAGAATCTTACCTTGCTGGCTGGTTACCACATAAGGTGTCGGAACCTTGCTGTCCTTCGTCCTCCTGAATGGAGCAGCTTTGTGGGTATCCACTGCAGGCTAATCTTTTTTCTTTTCTCATTTTAGTAGGCAAACAGACCTCCCGACGGAAGGCAAA
This sequence comes from Galeopterus variegatus, assembly GCF_000696425.1. Classification (NCBI taxonomy): domain Eukaryota; kingdom Metazoa; phylum Chordata; class Mammalia; order Dermoptera; family Cynocephalidae; genus Galeopterus; species Galeopterus variegatus. The sequence goes on along the minus strand of NW_007729289.1, from coordinate 3,804 downwards.
GACCGTCTCCATCCTAACTGCCCTTCAGCTGCTGTGGCCATCAACCCCTCCTTTACGAGGGGGGTCTCGCAACTCCCCAGTGGTGTATGTTGGAATGGACTTTGGACCTCAGCCTCTTGGGATGCAAAGGTAGCTGCTCCCCCTTCTCGAGATGCCACTGGGAGGTGTGGGTTGGCCAGTTTGGGGAATTGCTTATTAAAGTGGGGACTGCGTAGGCCCTAGACTTACCATTCTCAGTGGGTTCTGCCATGGATGGTGGCAGCTTAAGCACCAAAGGTGAAAGTGAAAATAAGTCAGGTTGAGAAGAGAGCCTGGCCCAGGAGCAGGACACCTGCGTTTTGGCCTGGCTTTGCTGTTGACTCACTGCCTCTTCCCCTCTGGGTCTCAGTTTCCCCAGCTGTAAAATAAAGAGGTTGGAGAAACTGACATTTAAGAATCCTCCTGGCATTGCCATGGAATGACTTTGAATGGTGCCAGCAGGGTGCAGGTATTTCAGGCGAGGTCCATGACCCATCAGATGCCACTCTTGGATCTAAGCATCAGGTCATTTCTGAGCATGATCTCAGACAGTGGTGGGTCCAGCCTATCTGCGTGTCCAGAGGCTGCTCTTGTGGGGTGGGAGCCGGCCTGGGGATGAGCTGCAGGGGCTCTCTTCAGTGGTCCTTCCAGCCCAGGCAGGACCTCCTTAGAGGAGAAGCTGCAGATGCCTTTTTATTTATTTATTTATTTTTAATTTAATTTTATTTTTTAGTTTTATCATTACACAACGTTGCAGGGGCCTTTTGATCCAGGCTTGGAAATAGTCCCTTGCCTAAGGCAAGTCATTTATGACAGCGATGGGTAGTCTTTGGGGCTGGTGCTGTCACATATTTACCTGCAGGTATCAAACATGGCAGTTCTTGGGGTGGGGGGGTTGACACACAGCAGGTGACTCATTGCACCTCAATGACCAATAGGTCATTATGCAGTAGTTGCTTGAGATCCCAAGGGAAGCAGCCCAAAGGGGTTGGGTGTTCTTAGAGTTGATGGACAAGGTCTTAAAGTGGAGGCTGAGACTGAGGCTCTAGAGAATGGCTGGGGAGGGCACAGCTGGGGGTCAGACTGGAGTCAGCATCCCTAGCTCACTCACCTGTGCCCTCCCTCCCCATGGGTGCCCTGGGCAGGTGTGTCCTGCCCCTCCCTCCGTGTCCAGGCTCTGCAACTCTGGACTTCGAGCTTGCAGGGAGGAAATGCTTGCAGAGATGGGTGGCTTGGTGCCCACTGGGGTTTGATAGGTCCCCAAAGCTGCAGTCCTGCCTCATTTCAGGCCATTTCTCCTTTGGGACTAGCAGGAGCCCTGGATGCAGCCCAGGGATTTGCAAATCAGATGCAAATGTGGCCTTTGGTTGCTGTGGTGGAGCAACCGTGTGGCTGAGACTCTTCCTCCTGGTGTCCAGAATGCGATCACACTGCAGGAGTGGGTCCGTTCACACTTCAGATGTGCTACTGTTGTCCCCTGCATGATGATGAGGTTGTTTAGACTGCTGCCTGAAAAAGTGTCTGAGGGGAATTCAGTGGCACTGAAGTCTTGCTTGGATTTGGCACCAGCATCTGGGCCTCTCTCCTGCCTCCCCGGGCTCTTCTTGCCTGACTCTGCTTCCTCTGTTAATTGCAAATCCTGGCAATGCAGGCCCGAGCGTCTTCGAGCCTCTGAATGGTCTCCCCCAGCCCCACCCTGTGCCCTGCCTGTGAGCAGCAGGGCGCCTGTGGAGCCCCCTTTAAGGGCTAATGTATTTGCCATTCTCTTTTCAGAGGCAGGCTTTTTGTTTTCTTCCTTCCCTGGGCAAAACACGCCCATTAGATCTTCCCTTTCTGAAGTTTCCACTCACTGTTGACTCCCAGGGGCCATGCCAACTGGGATTTGTGCCCAGCATAGGGTATGGGTTCCACAGATCCAGTGGGACTCCTGCATCCTGGCATCGGCTGTCTTGGGCTTGATAATGAAGCTTGGGAACTCCGAGGGCTCTGGGAGGGAATGTCGTGGCTGATCCCGCCTCACTTACCCAGCCCTTCCCAGTGACCGTGCTTGGCCACAGGGTGGGGCCCTCTGTGGCAGGGGTGACCCATGGTCTCAGAGGTGTCCTGCCTCACCAGAGTGTGGACAAGGGGGCAAGTCTGTGCTCATGTCTGGTCAGCAGGCCTGATCCTGTCTGGCTGAGAGTCTCCCCATTTCTGGCCACCCTGCAGAAGGTCTGGTTGCATTTATTCAAAAGTCACAGAGGGCCTGGTCTCTGCCAGTCACTCCTCAGTGGACAGAGTGGACAGGACAGCCCCACTCTCATGGAGTTCTAGAAGGGGAGGTGACAATAAAACCACAAAAATGAACAAGAAAAACACGAGTGGAGAACGAAGACAGGAGGAGGTGGTGGGGTGAGCGGGTGGCACTTGGGGTGGGGCTGTCAGAGGAGGCCTCTTTGAGGAGTGACATTTAGCTGAGATTGAAGGACAGGAAATGGACAGCCATCTGAAGAGCAGGAGTGAGAGTATTCTAGAAAGGGAGAACAGCTAATTCTCTAGAATGAACTCAGTACATTCAGTGACCAGAAAGAAAGGCCTCTCAGCGGTCGAGAGGTGGACAGCGGACGGGGACCAGGATGTGCAGGGCTTTGTGTCCCAGGGCCAAGTTGGGATTTTATTCGTGGGTGATGAGAAGCCACTGGAGGGTTTTAAGCAGGGAGATAAAGTGACTGGATTTTTGTTTTAAAAGATGGCTGGGGCTGCCGTGGGAAGAGTGGACGGGAGGGGTAGGTAGCATGGGAACAAATTGGGAGGACTTTTAGGGGGTTGACTTGTGGCTTACGGGAGAAGCACCGTCTTGGGAGTATGTTGGTTGCTGAGAAAGGTGCTGAGTGGGCTAGGCACCTCTTGGTCACTGCGGCGTGGGGGAAGGCCAGAGCCCTGCTTGTCAGCAGTCAGCATTGGAGTAGTCTGGGACTTCCAAGCTTACTATTCTTTTGGCCCTGAGACTCTGCACTAAAGCCAGTTTTGTGCCTTTGCCCCACGGGTTCTCTGCTGGGTCTGAGGTTGAGCCTAGAAGTTGCTAGAGTTCCCCTCCTGTGGCTTTAAATGTGATCTGCGTTCTCAAGGGCTGAGGGGAAGGCCAGAGCCCTGCTTGTCAGCAGTCAGCATTGGAGTAGTCTGGGACTTCCAAGCTCACTATTCTTTTGGCCCTGAGACTCTGCACTGAAGCCAGTTTTGTGCCTTTGCCCCACAGGTTCTCTGCTGGGTCTGAGGTTGAGCCTAGAAGTTGCTAGAGTTCCCCTCCTGTGGCTTTAAATGTGATCTGCGTTCTCAAGGGCTGAGCTACTGTGTACCTTTTCCCACATGCCTGGTCACACAGAACCTCAGTTGATTAGGTTTGAGCATTCAGGAATGGGTTTGTCTAAGACCCCCTTGTTTCCATGATGCCAGCTTAGCCTTCGGCCCCAGCTCAACGTATGAATTGCTACAGTTCCCTGTCAGACATGTACCTGGGCCACTGACCCTTTTTCCGGGGTCTTTAACATGAGGCTCCACTCTCCTAGGTTCTGACATCATCTGCATGGGCCGTGTATGATGCCAGCTTAGCCTTCGGCCCCAGCTCAACGTATGAATTGCTACAGTTCCCTGTCAGACTTGTACCTGGGCCACTGACCCTTTTTCCGGGGTCTTTAACATGAGGCTCCACTCTCCTGGGTTCTGACATCATCTGCATGGGCCGTGTGGGGCAGACACTCCCAGCATCGAGGCTGTAATAGTGAAGCGATCTCTGACCCCCCTGGGCAG
>NW_007729288.1:244433-248100 GCF_000696425.1 Galeopterus variegatus | reverse complement strand
GATTAAAGAATTTTAAATTGTATTGCTGCTATAGCGTAGATATTGCTTTTGTAAAAAAAAATATAAAACATATTTTATGTTATACTTACAGACTTGCTTGTTCTGTTTCTTTGAACAGTAGATCATAACGTAGGAAATTGCTATTTTAATTTAAGAAGATAATTTTAAACTAGGTCTATTATCTTCAATTCACTTACTAGCATATGCCAGATACATAATGCTGAAAAAATATCGGAATGGTTTCTTTATTTATGACTTCATGTACTACTAATAAAGTTGCTTCAATGAAATATTGTGCTCCACAATATATCTACTTAAAAGGTATGTAAATGATGGTATAGAGTTCAACAGAAGTGCTTTTGAATTTGACACATCTTTCCTGATTTTCAATATGTTATCTCAACTCTTCCATTATGTATCTCTAGGTAAGTACAGTCATACCCAGACAATGATATTTCTGTCCACAATGGACTGTATGTATGATGGTCAGTGCAATAAGCTATACCATATAGCCAAGATGTATAATAGCCTAAACCATCTAGGTTTCGGTAAGTGCATACTATATTTGCATAATGACAAAATTGCCTAATGATACATTTCTCAGCAATGCATAGCTGTGCAAAATAAATAAATAAATGTAAAGGTATTCATTTATACCCTGTACAATAAAATGATATCATTTGTCAATAAGAAACACAAACTTTAGATCAATAAAATCATATTGAGGTATTCAATGTTAGAGTGGTTATCTAGATAATATAGAATGTGATCATATTAATTTTTATATTAAAATAAAAAATAAAACAATATATTTAAAGTTCAAGGATATTGTGGACACAAGAGAATATACACATAAGAAATTCTATTCCATACATTTCAAGTTAATACATTGTATTTTGACCTAAAATTTCAGGTAATATAGGTACATATAGTGTTAGTGTCCATTTTTATACTTCCTTCTTTGACTATACACTTTGCCGACTACAGATTTCTTATTTCTCAGAATTAACTCTGAGGAAAGTTAATTCATTTATCAAGTATTTATTGAATGCCTAATATGGCCCTGAGTACTATGTAATATTAAAGTATTAAATAATCTAATCATCTAAGATGAACATTAGTCCTGGAAATCTTTTTGTAATTTCGAAGCTGGAAATTGGGTTCTGACTCACCATTGGTTCTTCAAAGGGGTCATTTTTCTATGTCCCAAGAGTCCAAGGTCCTGAGTTCCCTTTCATAACAAAGACTTTTCACAATTAAAATATTTTTTCTGTTTCCTATGATAATATTCCTTTCATGAGGTAATAACAGTCCAGCCACCATAATACAGTGGAAAAGTAGTGCATTTGGAAGAACACAGAGAATGGCATATAGGAGAGTACACATTTTTGTTTATGCATATAAAATATTATATACACATAGTCAATTCTCAAAATACTCACTATTTATATTTTTAATTTATTCTGTTAAAATAATTAAACCACTTCTAAACAGTTGATACCCATGCAACAGGAAGATTATAAGATAGTATTTATATTCACACACAGTGTACGAATGCTGAATATGAGGAATAATGTCTCTGTGTAGACATTGGTCTACAAAGATTGGTTGGAGTATTTTCTATCCCACATTCTATTTTGAGATGTAACTTAGCCCTTCAAATGAAGGAGACTATTTCTTTTCTGCTTGTGTATGAGCTGAACTTTGGACATATTTTCATAAATGGTATATCATTAAAGTGATTGCTATGATTTGAATGTGTCCCTTCCAAAATTTAGGTGTTGAAACTTCATGGCCAATGTGATGCTATTCAGAGGTGTGGTCTTTAAAAGGTGATTTAGCCATGAGGGCTTCTCCCTCATGAATGGAATTCAGGCCCTTATAGAAGAGGCTTCTCGCAGCCTCACAGCATTAGCTTTGCTTGCCTTTCTACCTTGTGCCATGTTGAGGACTCAGCCTTCCTCTGCTCTAGAGAACGCAGCTGCAAGGTGCCATCTTGTAAGCAGAAATCAGCCTTCACCAGACAAGTGAACCTGCTGGCGCCTTGATCTTGAATTTTCCACCTCCAAAACCATGAGAAATGAATTTCTGTTCTTCATAAATTACCAGTCTCAAGTATTTTGTTATAGTAGCTCAAACGGACTAGACAGTGGTGCTGTGTAACTTTAAAATCTGTATTTTAAGCGAACCACAGCTTCTGCCTTTATATCGTGAATACTCTGAGGAATTTCAAGCAGCCCCACAAATTGGCTGACATTTTAGAGAACTGGGGCCTCTGTCCAAGTCTCAGCTGAGCTCCCAGTCAGCAGTTAGCACTAATGCCAACTATGTGAGTGGATCAGGAAGTTTTCAAGCTTCCTGATATCCCACTGCCCCATCTGAAACAAAGTAAGCATAAGAACTACCTGGTCAACCTGCAGAATCATGAGAAGTAATAAATAGTTATTATTTTGAACTACTGAGTTTTGGAGTGATTTGTTATATAGCAATACTAAGCAAGTCAAGAATTATATCTCTGGCTTCAAAAGTTCAATAAATATTTTCATGGAAAAATATTTTGGAAACACATTTTATGTATTTACATGACTCTTTATTTTCTATCTTTTACCACTTTCAGCCAGGGATTAGGAAACTACAGCCCATAGGACTGTTATGAGTTGAACTGTGTCTCTCAAAAAAATATATGGAAGTTCTAACTCCTGGTATGTGTGACTATAACCTTATTTGGAAATAGAAAATCAAGTTAAGATGAGTTCATACTGGATTTGGGTGAGCCCTAATCCAATATAAGTGGTTACCTTTGTAAAAAGAGGAAAAGAGATACAGAGACAAACAGAATGCCATTTGACAATAAAGCTGGAGATTGGAGGGTAACATCTACAAGAAAAGATATGCCAAAGATTGCTGGCAACCATGAGAACCTGGGAGAGAGGCACTGAACAGAATCTCCTCCAGAGTGCCTAGAAGGACCGACCCTGTGTACACCTTGATTTATGAACTCTAGGTTCCAGAACTGTGATAGAATAAATTCCCATTATTTCAAGCCACCAAATGTGTGGTAATTTGATATGGCCACCCTAGGAAAGTAATACAGGAACAAATCCAGCCCACCAACTGTTTTTATAATGTTTAATTGCAGTGCAGCTGCGTTCATTTATTTATGTCTTGTTGGTGGCTGCTTTCATACTACGGACAAAGTTGAATAGTTGCTACAGAGATTATATGGCCTGCAAAGCTTAAAATATTTATGATATTGCCCTTTAGAGAAAAATTTTACTGACCTCTGATTTAAAATGCACAGAGATATTGCCCTATGAGGTCAGAATTGGGTTGGCTTGTCCATGAGTGTTCCTTATAATATATGTATATAAAAATATATGCCATATATTAATATATATAGTATGTATACACACATATTTAGGCATGTATAAGTGTGTGTGTGTGTATATATATGTGTGTGTATATATACGTATACATACATGTACAAATGTTTCTCAACTTAAGACAGAGTTACGTCTAGTTAAACCCCATTCTGGACACAACCCCATCATAAGTCAAGGAGCTACTGAATGCATGTCACTCTTACCCCATCATAAAGTTGAAAAATCCAAAGTCAAATGATCATAATTTGGGGCTGTCTATATACATAGCAAGATATGTAAAACTT
>NW_007729288.1:242064-243939 GCF_000696425.1 Galeopterus variegatus | reverse complement strand
TAAGTCAAGGAGCTACTGAATGCATGTCACTCTTACCCCATCATAAAGTTGAAAAATCCAAAGTCAAATGATCATAATTTGGGGCTGTCTATATACATAGCAAGATATGTAAAACTTCAAATTTTTCCACAGTCAATGTCTAAGGAAAAAAATACATGTTTAAAGTATCTTTTTCTATACCAAATGCTGTAGTAATAATACCCTATTGCAATTGAAATATTAAAGTCGTCTAGCAGTTAAATGATTTGCTTAGTTCCTTATAGAGATTTAAAGATGAATAAGTAATATTTCTTAATATTACTTTGTCCTTTTTCATGAGGATAGTTTTAAGCACTTATTTTGATTACTAAATAAAAAAAGCCAGTTATTTTTAGGTATTGCTNTAGTTTTAAGCACTTATTTTGATTACTAAATAAAAAAAGCCAGTTATTTTTAGGTATTGCTCTACACATAATCAAAAAAGAACTGAAACCCTAGTTAGTTTTAAATCATATTTTAAGCCAGTAACATCTGGGTTAAACTTGTGAAATTGTGAATCTCAGCTGCTTCTGTTCTAGTAGCTCCAGATAACTGGAGAAAATATTTTAATATAAAATCTAAAACTCCACTAAGAATTTCCTGAATATATATACAATGAAAAGAAAAGAAGTGTGTCACATAATCCTAAAGTTCATCCTCATATGATTGGAAAAGCTTCCACACTGGTGAGCCATGGAAATCCCCTATCAAAGAAGCACAGCTTTTAGATCTCATGGAAGCCTCTATCAAAATGCATAAATTTTATGTCTTCTGTATATTCATTAGATTTAAACAGTTTTTTTTAATTCAATTTTAAAACTGCTTTTTTAATTAATGCCTGCTCTCATTGTAATTGCTGCTAAAATATGTCTCTGGAGGAAGCAGTCTGTACAGAAATAGTTCTCTAACAATATATTTTACTTTGTGTCCTTTGACAGTAAGTTTTTTTCTGTCAAAAAAGAGAACAACATTGTCTCCTGTGTTTGGAATAGTTTAAAGTGTGTATGTCTGTGTGTGTGAAAAGAAATATGGTTGCCAGCAAACAAAGAACAAAAAGGGGGAGGGAATTCTCTGAGAAAAGTTTTGGATATTATCATATTTTAAAATGCTGGAGTATTTAGTACATTACTTTTTTTTTTTTCCTTTTTGTCTTTTTTTGTGTCCGGCAACGGATCGCAACCTTCAGTGTCGTGCCCGTACCGGACCGGGACCGGCAACGGGATCACAACCCTCGGTGCTGCACACACAAGTCGCTCAGCCAGTGAGCGGGAACCGGTCTGTATGTGGGATCCGAACCCTCGGCGGGAGCGCCGCCGCACTCCCAAGTGGCGCACTGTAGCAGTGCGCCACCGGGCCGGCCCGAGTACATTACATTTTTGATGAATGTCTGATAGCAATTGAGTTGCTTAAGTTATCTAGTTACGAGCAATTTTCAAATAAATATGTTAGTGAAATGATTTGCAGAATATTCTGTCAAAGAATTCACAATTCCCCTAAAAAGTCAGAGTTTCCTGAATGCATATGCTTTAATGCAAAGGAAATATGTTATATGGTCCTAAACTTTATCTCATATGATTGGAATGCCCCACAAAAATGAGACATGGAAACCCTTGTGAAGAAAGCTGGACAATTGCTCAGCTTAGTGCCTTGAGAAAGTTTCCAGGCCACATTGAAGGGAGGAAGAATGCAGGTGAAGACCAATGGACTTTCATATATCTGGGTGCAAAAATTCACAACAAAATATAAAAAATTAGCAATTTAAATACAACAGTGTATAAAAAGAATACACACTGTAAACAATTGGGATTTATTTCAGGTGTTTGAACATTTAAAAATTAATGTAATCATATTACAAGT
>NW_007729288.1:237517-241340 GCF_000696425.1 Galeopterus variegatus | reverse complement strand
TTTATGATAAAAACCCTTAGCAAGACAGAAATAGAAGGGAGTTACTTGATTTTTTGCACACACATACAAACATATATAACTTGATTAAGAACATCTTCAACAAACCTACAGCTAACATTATGCTTGATGAAAAACTGACAGTTTTTCTCCCCTAACACCAGGAACAAGGTAAGGGTTTCCACTCCCAAGCACTCTATCATTGAGAGCCTAAAATGTAAAATATAAATGAATAATTCATAGAGCAATTTTTGGTTGTCTATATGTAGACATGTGATTTATTTTTGTATATTTTCTTCGTATCTTTAGATCATGATAAAATAACTTACTGGTTTGTATTAGTTCGTTTCTGTTACTTATAACAAAATACACAGTACTGGGTAAATGGTAAGAAAATGAAATTTACTGCTTACAGTTTTGGGGGCTGGGAAGTCCGAAGCCCAGGGAGCACATCTGGTGATGGTGACAGTGACCCAGGGTCTCACATGGCAGAGATGATGGAGCAGAGGGAGAGAGACTCTCATGTACTGTCCTTTTAAAGCTCTCAGAAACATGCCCCTGACCACCGTTATTAATCCATTCACTACAGCAAGGTCCTACAATCTAATCACTTCTTCAAAGCCCCACCTTTCAGTTACCATAATAGGATTTCCCACCCTCGACAGTTACAGTGGGGATTAAGCTTCTAATATATGAACTTTGGGGCACAGTTCAATCAATCCATAGCATGGGTCTAGCAATTTATTTGTGAATTTTATAGAATTCTCTTGGCCAAGAAACATAATTTGTAACTAAAGAGGTTTTTCTTCTTTTCAGTTTCCAATTTGTACATGTATTTTTTTGAGTGTGTATCTGTTGCATATTTTTTAGTTTATGTTAATTTTTTCTTTATTGGCCAGGCTAGAACTTCCATTATCCTATTAAATAGAAGTTGTGAAAGAATGCTTCTTTTCTTTATTCTTAATATTCTTATATTATTTATTCTTAATATTAGGGAAAAAAGCATTCAGTGTTGGACCACTATGTGTGATTAGCTGTAGTTTTTTCATAGACACCTTCTTTCTGATTGAGGAACTTATTCTCCATTATTAGTTTACTGAACATTTTAATTATGAATGGGTGTCAGATTTTATCAAATGGCTTTTCCTATCTACAAAGGAGATTACATGTTTTCTCTCCTTTATAATGCTAGTGTGGTGAATTATATTTTTCAAAGATTGAAATCTCTGTTTTAATTTTATCTTTTTTATTCTCTCTTTCTCTTTGTATTTTATTGATTTTTCTAGATATACTTTATATTTCTAGCCTTCAGATTATTTTTAAAATTACTTTTTCTCTAGCTTCAGATCTAATCGATTTGCTACAAGTATTAATTGGAACCATATCTGAGACAGTGTCGATCTGTATTGGTGACAGACTAGACATTTAGCAGAAGCAGTAGCTCTCTCCGCTTTGGTGAGGAGTCATGTTGCTTGTCCCGTGCATAAACTCTTGTGTGTGCCACTATGGCTACTTCATTGATGAGCCCATTATGTGAGCTCCGTAGTAGCTGAAGATAGGGGTAGACTGATATATGCTAGTGGAGCTTTTCCACTGATGTTGTTGAGTACCTCTGCTGCAATGGGCATTAATATGTGGTAGGCATAAATTTAAACATACAACTAAAAAAACTCTTTACACTTGTGCTTATTCCCACAGGTTCATCCACTTGCCTCTGGCCCAGAATTTCTTATCTCTGACTTTCCAATCTTGCTCTTCATAGGCCACTGACCAACCAGTTAGTTTGCCACTGTCAATGAGTCCTGTATACCCTTTTCTCAAGCCTCTTCTCTTTCCATGCAAAATGAGCACAAACCTGAAGCTCTGCCAATGGGGAGGATTTCCCAACTCAAGTGGAATTGTGATGCAGCATCAGTTCTTTTTTCTTTTCATTCTACTTTTTTTTTTTTAACCCACATAATGGGGCTAATCCTTTTGTGAACAAATGTTTTTTTCTTCCTCCATTGACTAGTTGTGGGAAAACTCCAAAGAGGTCATAGGTATGAGCTGAGGGAGAGATAACAGTGTAAAAGTGGTGATACTGGGATGGAGTTTGGAGCACTTACATATATAAGTTACAGGTACTTCATGGGCCTGATTGAGGCCAATCTCAGACATGCAGCTGCTATTTTAGGGTACATTGCTGATGGATCAGCGTAATCTTAGGTCTGACCAGATTCATTTTATTATGGATTGTTCCAGGCATATAATCACTTGCAATCCCATTACGAAAGATTCTGTTTTTACCAGAGTCCAGTAGCACTCTAAAAATTGCATTTTGGGCGATGAGTAGCTTTCTTCTGTGGATGGTATGGCCTTGCTCCAGAATGCTGTGTGTTTGTGCTGCAGTGCTTCTGTTGAGCCTTCTACAGAGGCTTCTGTGGAATATGTCGCTTCAAAAGCCCAGGGATGCTTAGCGAATGGTTTTATCTTATGAATTCAAGGCACTCTAATTTTTCCTTTATTTTGTAGAGGGTGTCCAGGCATCCTCCAGAACTTGACTTTTAATAACCTCACCAATGTGGAAAGTCACTGAATTTTTGTAGGGATTATCCTCCACTCTAACAAGTGTGTTTTACCAATGAATCCAGATTAATGGACATGCTTTTATCAAGCCCAATTGTTATGATGCCTTCAATATAGTGGACTAAAGCAAGGTTCTCTAATGTCCTCATGTTCTGAGTCCCTTTAGACTACCTATGTCAGAGAGCAAGAGAACTAACATAACCCCAAGTCAAGATCATAAAGGTATACACTTGTTCACCCAATGTGAATATTGTAAATATAAACAGCTCTGATCCCCTTTCTAATGTGTAAGGTAAAGAACACATTTACTAAATCATTTGCTGCATACTATGTAACTGAGTCTGTTTTTATCTGTTCTAGTTAGGGTAGCACATCTGGCACAGTGACTGTAACTGGACTTACCATTTGGTTAAGTTTATAGTAGCCCACCACTGTTTACCATAATCCATCTATTACTTGAAATCATTTGCTGCATACTATGTAACTGAGTCTGTTTTTATCTGTTCTAGTTAGGGTAGCACATCTGGCACAGTGACTGTAACTGGGCTTACCATTTGGTTAAGTTTATAGTAGCCCACCACTGTTTACCATAATCCATCTATTACTTGTCCAGGGCAGACTGATGAATGAAATGGAAATATGATGGGACCGACATTCTTCTATTTTTTAACTCCGAGGTTAGCACTAATCTCTGCTACACCCCTAGGACATAATATATTATTATTTTCTTTTGTATTTTTTGAATTTCCTATCATGATGGGAGGGATGAGGGCACTTTATAGATCATTAAACCTATGTTAACATTCTACTAACTACTAAATATAACCTTTTTAATTATAGTCATGCACTGTATAACAGCGTTTTCATCAACAATGAATCACATATGCGATGATGGTCAGAAAAATAGGCTAGGTATGTAGTCGGTAATACCATCTAGGTTTGTGTAAGTACACTCTATGATGTTTGTATAATGATGAAATCACCTAATGATGCATTTCTCAGAATGTGTCACCATGCTTAAGCAATACATGACTGTATACACTTGGAAACTAGAGAAGTGATCTCTGAGTAGTTATGTAGACCCAACAGGCTCACTGTGAGACAAAAATGAGACAGAAATTCATTTGTTACTTCACGCCCTCCCACACCTACTCTAAAAGGGAGGCCATGATGTCGCCAGGTATTGGTTCTTTCAGTATCAATACCAATTTATACCTAGCGTACAGTAACCCTAAAGAGTTCTGAGTATTTCCCTTTCTCT
>NW_007729288.1:235081-237217 GCF_000696425.1 Galeopterus variegatus | reverse complement strand
AATACCAATTTATACCTAGCGTACAGTAACCCTAAAGAGTTCTGAGTATTTCCCTTTCTCTTGTGAGTGGTGTAAGGAAAGTTGAAAAAGTTTAGTCAGTATCTCTCACCTCTCATCTGTTACAAATGGGCAAGATTCAGCACAGTCACTAGAAACAAGTTATAGAAGTAGTGTAACAGCACGTATGTGCCCATTTACTGATTAAACATGATTGCTGTAATTATGTAATACTTGGCTTGTGGCCGCTATTGTGTACTAAGAACATTAAAGTAACTGCTCTGAACTGCTGGTCAGCAGAGCATGGAGGGTTAGCAGAGCACGGAGTGGGGCAGAGCATGGAGCGTCAGTGGAGTAGAGCTTGAGCTTGTCTTGGAGGAATAAAGCATGTCTGCGAAGCTCACATCTGAAGAATAAAGTATGTCTGCCTTGCATAAAGCTGCCAGGGTCTTGTTTCAATTACCTGACTCATGGACTGCATGGGAAGGGGTAGAAGGATCTGAGATTCCTGTACCACAAGTGGCTACCCAAGTAAATGTAGATCTCTTTGGAGAAGGCCAGCAGCAATCCCTACTGTATACATTTGCAGTAGTGTTACAGTGTATTTGCAAATGGGGACAAAACACCCAGGCAAAGCAACTCCCATTTGGCTGAGGGCAATTATCTAAAAAAGAAGGTAATTGTGAATTGTTACCAGCCAATACTCACATCAGTAAGTTGAATTTTGATTGGTCATAAGTGTAATCCACAATAGATACATTATTATTTATCAGCTGTACAAAGGACAAAAATTTTCAGATCCCCTGTACTGGCCAGGTGGAAAAAAAAAGTCAATACATTAATAATGTACAATTTTGTAGAACTTTGGAGAAACTGAAAGCCCTATACATTGTTAATGTTATTTGAAATTATAATATCTGTTACACCTCTTTTCCATGTATAACAGATACGAAGAAAAGAATTACATGAATACTCAAGCACTATGTATGCATTGAGGCCCAGACGGACTGCACTTCAGTAATTTCCTCATTAGTAGGGCAAAACTAAATGTATCAGCCACCTACAAAGTTAGCCTCTCCCTTTTATTGTAAAGACAAGGAAGTTTTACAAGAAAATTCAGTTGATTTAAGCACTACAAAAACACAAGGATATTGTCAGAATTATGGCTAACAAATGGAAAACTAGTAACATCATTGGAATAAGCAAATTGACATTCCATAATGCAATTTGCAAAAGATTAAGTCGATCAACCAACAAAAACTTGTTCTTAGCAAATACTGTGTTTTCCTACAGCAATTTCCTTAGTATGTTTACATAACAATTAAGTAAGGTTAACCTGCACCAAGGACATCTACCTTTTGAGCCAGCAATTTTGCTGTGTTACAATTCTATATCTATATCAGAGGCTTTAGCCTGGGGGAAGTTTCCTGTCTTTTGCAAGGTTAACATTTCTATATGTAATTTTAAGAAGTTAGGCTAAACCTGAACTACAGGGCTTTGGAAACTAGGCACTGTGAAATACATTTGCTTTATAAATGTTAGTGTACTCCACAAATACAGTCTTCGGAAGAATAATATGGCAAAGTCTATTAAAATTAATAATAAATATAACATTGACCCAGAAATTCTTGAGTATATTATACAGATGTGCTCAAACATCTGCACACACACACACATACACACACACACACACACTCATGCAAATGCTCATTTCAATCTTCTAATAAAAAGCTGAAAACTCTAAATATCAGTGAATGGGAGCTAGCTAAGCACATTGCATCACATTCCTAAAAGACTATGTAGTTTTAAACATACACATACACTGAAAAGAAAGCATATCTGAGCTCTAGGAAAAAGAAAAAATCAAGGTGCAGGACATGTAAATAAAATGCTCCCATTGCTGTTAAAAATGTGCTTATGTATCATGGCATGTGTGTATAAGTGTGTCTGTATTTATGCTTGTTTGTACACAGTATTAGTGTGAGAGTTAACAAGAAATAAAAGTTTGTTGTCTCTGGTGGAGGGGATATTTTTCTTAATGGAAGAAATTGAATTCTCACTGGACACCCATTTATATTATTTACATGTTCAAATTTATTTGTTTAATATTTTTTCATATAAGAATTATTTTTTAAAACA
>NW_007729288.1:232148-233551 GCF_000696425.1 Galeopterus variegatus | reverse complement strand
TTAGTTTTCGCTAAAGATTTTAGAAAGAATTTGGAAAATAAGGTTAAATATTTTAACGCCAATCAGTTTTTCTTCCTTCTTAGAACTGTTAAATTTGAGCTTTGTCTTAGTTCATTTTCTGTTGCTATAACAGAATACCTAAGATTGGGTAATTTATAAAGGAAAGAGGCTTATTTTGCTCATGTTCCTGCAAGCTGAGAAGTTCAAGATGGGGCAGCAGCATCTGGTGTCTTCTCAGCTACATGAAACATGGTGGAGAAATGAAAGGAGAACTGGGTACATATGAACAAGACCAATCACAAGAGGCAGACTCACTTTATAATAACCCACTCTCGTGAAAATTAATCCATTTTAGTGAGAACTAGCCCAGTCTTGTGAGAAATACATTAATCCATCTAATGACCTAATCACATCTTAAAGGGCCCACCTCCCAACACCATTACATTGGCAATTAAATTTCAACATGAGTAATGGTATGGGAAAACAATATCCAAACTATAGCATTTCACCTCTGGCCCCCCAAAACTCGTGTCTTTCTCACATACAAAATACAATCATTCCATCCCGGTAATTACAGAAGTCTTCGCTTCTTCCTGCACCAACTCAAAATTCCAAAGTCCAAAGTCTCATCTGAAACTCATCTGACTCCTTTCAGCTGGGAGCCTGTACAAAGAAAAGAAGAGCATTAATTCATCTTAACAATCTAATTATCTCTTAAAGGTCCCACCTCCCAGCATCATTACGTTGGCAACTAAATTTCAACATGAGTATTGGTGAGGACAAATCACACCTAAACCATAGCAAGTTGGTATCAATCACTCTCCACATCTTCCCCATCACCTCTGAAGATATTGAGATACTTGCATATATAGCTTTCTCCAACATGGTAGAAAATTTTTATTTATTTTTATTGATTAATGGCTCAAATATTTTCTAAAGTAGTCAGCATTATTTTACTTTAGATAGGTACAGAGAGCTAATGGATTCAATAAGTCTCCCTTCACAGCCCAAAGGAACATTTTGATAAGTAAAGATCTGTTTTTGCTCTCTGGTAAAACCAAAACTAAAACCAAAACAAAAACTTAAACAGTGAACTGTCAAAAAGAAGTAAGATATGAAAGACCTTTATCCAAATGTTTAGTGTTGCCCTGAGTATATTTAGTGGAAATGTCGTCTTTGCTCTTGTAGATTTGGGCTCACATACAACAGTAGGAAATTTGTTTTAACTTAATGAGCAGTCCAAGTTTCTCTTTAATGAAAAGCATCTATTAGAATACCACGGCTTAAGAAGCTATAGGAAAATTACAAAATAAAGCCAAGACATACAGAAAACTCAAGAGACGAACTTTGGGAGGAAATCAGTATTATTGTTGCATGATATAAAACACATAAAGCTAAATTTA
>NW_007729288.1:230413-231705 GCF_000696425.1 Galeopterus variegatus | reverse complement strand
TAGTGGAAATGTCGTCTTTGCTCTTGTAGATTTGGGCTCACATACAACAGTAGGAAATTTGCTTTAACTTAACGAGCAGTCCAAGTTTCTCTTTAATGAAAAGCATCTATTAGAATACCACGGCTTAAGAAGCCATAGGAAAATTACAAAATAAAGCCAAGACATACAGAAAACTCAAGAGACGAACTTTGGGAGGAAATCAGTATTATTGTTGCATGATATAAAACACATAAAGCTAAATTTATATCTGGTCTGAATTGCATCACATACCATTTGATATCATCATGGTTGCATAATTTGGGTGAACTTCCAGATGAATTTGGTATTCCCTACAATGTTGTCACTCTCATGCACAGTCACTGTAATTATCTGAAATTTTCAAAAGATGATAGATATATGGATGCTGGACTTACAAAGAAACTAAGAGCCTATGTATACTCCAATCCCTTTATTATGTAAATTAATAAATTAAGCACAAAATGGTGCTATGTATTCATCAAAACCATATAGAGAAATGGCAAAGTTAGGAATAGAATACAGGTTTTCTGCCGTTCACCCCTGAGCTCATTCTAATACTGGTTTTGGTTTTATTTGGATAAAGTTTAAAATGTTATACTACCCACTTACTTATACTGGAAAATGTTAACTTAATTATTTATATTTATATTTAGCACGTTATAAGTGTATTTCCAGAATTTTGTATGTAAAAATAATATAAATATTTTAAATTAAATTTAATAAGCATTGTAAAGGATATCTTTGTAAAACAAAGTATCTTTTTTTAAATTTAATTTTATTTTGCCAATATACTATGTGATTGATTATTGTGGCCAATTCCCAAAACCTCCCTTCCACCTCCCTCTCCCCCTTGCTCCCAGGAACCTCATCTCTGTTCGCTTGTCCTATCAACTTCAAGGAATTGTAAGGGTTGTGTCTTCTTCCCTCCACCCACCCAGAAAACAAAGTATCTTTGAGCAATGTGAGAAATCTCTTGTTTATCTGCTTAGTTGCTAAAGATATTTATGTCTAACTATCTGCATCTACATCCATATTTATGTATATTTTACTATGTCCAAATAATATAATTTCTCCAGATTAACCTTGTCTCCTTTTAGCAGGAATACAATTTAAGGTGTTCTCTAAAGCAAAGATTAAAAAACAAACAAAAGAAAAACTTTTAAATCTGTGTTTATAAACACTATCTTTGTGTGGCAGATATTTGCCAAGAGGCTATGCCAAATCAGTATGTTTTTAAAACCAAAAAGATGTATAGAAATAAATGTTTCAATGCT